>NC_088413.1:79073143-79078143 GCF_034236695.1 Oncorhynchus nerka | reverse complement strand
GTGTCTGTCTCTACAGTGGTATGTAATGTTGTCTGTCTCTACAGTATTATGTAATGTTGTGTCTGTCTCTACAGTAGTATGTAATGGTGTCTGTCTCTACAGTAGTATGTAATGTTGTGTCTGTCTCTACAGTAGTATGTAATGTCGGTGTCTGTCTCTACAGTCCATAGCTGAAGGTTTCAAGGAGGCTGTTCAGTACGTCCTGCCACAGCTCATGATGGTTCCTGTATACCACTGTTTGCACTACTTTGAACTACTGCAGGTGAGTGTTTGACACACACACACACACACACACACAGGCCATGCATGTCCTTCTCACAGTGAGGTTGTCCAGTGTTTCGACTTTGAGCTTGTCAAGGCCAGTGTTTTGGTCCTTCCCTACGAGTCGATCCTGATTCCTGTCGGTTGACTATAGATTGTGTTTTTTTTAACTTAGCGTAGTTATTTATTATATCTGTAATCCGTAGTTGGTGAAACAGCCACGTCGGTTTGCGTTATTACATCAGCGAGGACCATGGGACGTCAGTAATAGAACAGTAGGACATGTCCTGAGACTTTTCTTTTCTCCCCACAATGCTCCTCTCAACAAAAACACAAAAAAAGAATAACGAAAGACACTGTGGGGGGTGAACAGATGTTCCCCCTTTTTTTTTTTTTTTTTTTACAGATTTCAGCTTTATGTCTTGTAAACCATGAGTCAATCAGTCGAACATGTGAATAGTGTTCAGACCACCTGCATCTGCTGCTTGCTGTGAAAGTGTCCGTGCACCCGCCAACAACTTTTAACTACTTTTTATTCTTCCTGTAATGAGGGACGCGGTTTTCTCTGTGCATACGTTAAAACACGCATCATCAATGCCCTAACGCCTGTCACCTTGTCTCTACTGCGAGCAGCAGCTGCAGGAGCACAGTGAGGAGCAGGACGACAGGGAGTGTCTGAAGCAGGCTATCACCGCTCTGCTCAACCTCCAGTGTAGCGTGGAACGCATCTACACCAAACACCTGCCCCGACGCAAGCCTGGAGTGCGTAGCTGCGCCTCCACACCCTGCAGATACACACGTCTTGCTACTACTCATTAAATCAAGCCGGGTACGTAGCTGCGCCTCCACACCTGCAGATACACACGTCTTGCTACTACTCATTAAATCAAGCCGGGTACGTAGCTGCGCCTCCACACCCTGCAGATACACACGTCTTGCTACTACTCATTAAATCAAGCCCGGTGCGTAGCTGCGCCTCCACCCTGCAGATACACACGTCTTGCTACTACTCATTAAATCAAGCCCGGGTACGTAGCTGCGCCTCCACACCCTGCAGATACACACGTCTTGCTACTACTCATTAAATCAAGCCCGGGTACGTAGCTGCGCCTCCACACCCTGCAGATACACACGTCTTGCTACTACTCATTAAATGGGATTCGTTTTCAGGTTGTTATTGTAAACACATTGTGTTCTCAACAATTATTCTAGTTAAATAGAGGTTTTGATTGATTCCTGTCTCTCTCTCTCTCCCTGTCTCTCTCTCTCTCTCCCCTTCTCTCTCTCTCTCTCCCTGTCTCTCGTTCTCTCTCTCCCTGTCTCTCTCTCTCTCTCTCTCTCCCTGTCTCTCTGTCTCTCCCTGTCTCTCGTTCTCTCTCTCCCTGTCTCTCTCTCTCTCCCTGTCTCTCTCTCTCTCCCTGTCTCTCTCTCTCTCTCTCCCTGTCTCTCTCTCTCTCCCTGTCTCTCTCTCTCTCCCTGTCTCTCTCTCTCTCCCCCGTCTCTCGTTCTCTCTCTCCCTGTCTCTCTCTCTCTCTCTCTCTCCCTGTCTCTCTCTCCCTGTCTCTCGTTCTCTCTCTCCCTGTCTCTCTCTCTCTCTCTCTCTCTCTCCCTGTCTCTCTCTCTCTCTCTCCCTGTCTCTCGTTCTCTCTCTTTCTCTCGTTCTCTCTCTCTGTCTCTCGTTCTCTCTCTTTCTCTCGTTCTCTCTCTCTTTCTCTCGTTCTCTCTCTCTTTCTCTCGTTCTCTCTCTTTCTCTCTCTTGTTCTCTTTTTCTCTCTCTCTCTCTCTCTCTCTCTCTCTCTCTCCCTGTCTCTCGTTCTCTCTCTTTCTCTCGTTCTCTCTCTCTTTCTCTCGTTCTCTCTCTTTCTCTCTCTCTCATTCTCTTTTTCTCTATCGTTCTCTTTCTCTCTCGTTCTCTTTTTCTCTATCTCTCCCTCTCTCTCTCTCCCTCTCTCTCCCTCTCTCTCTCTCTCTCTCTTTCTCTCTCTCGTTCTCTCTCGTTCTCTTTTTCTCTCTCTTTCTCTCTCCCTCTCTCTTTCTCTCTCATATATATACACTCCTCCAGCGAGCCCATGTACCGTCTGTACAGTCGTCAGGTGCGCAGCAAACAGCTGGCCATCAAGAGGATGAACGAGATCCAGAAGAGCATTGACGGCTGGGAGGGGAAGGACATCGGCCAGTGCTGTTCCGAGTTCATCCTGGAGGGGGCGCTCCTCCGCGCCGGCGCCAAACACGAGCGACACAACTTCCTGTTCGACGGCCTCATGATCAGCTGCAAGGCCAATCAGAGCTCCCGACTCCCCGGTTCTGGAAGTGGGGCCGAGTTCCGTCTCAAGGAGAAGTTCGTCCTGCGGAAAGTTCGCATCGTGGACCGCGAGGACTCGGCGGAGTTCAAACACGCCTTCGAACTCGTCGGTAAAGACGAGAACTGTGTGGTGTTCTGCGCCCGCTCGGCGGAGGAGAAAGGGTCTTGGATGGCGGCGCTGGTCACCCTGCAGTACCGCTCCACACTGGACCGTATGTTGGACACGGTTCTGCAGCATGAGGAGCAGGCCCAGCCCCTCCGCCTGCCCTCGCCAGAGCTATACCGCTTCGCTGTGCACGACTCCGAGGAGAACATCGTGTTTGAAGATCGCGTCCAGAGCAAGACGGGGATACCCATTATTAAAGCAGGCACGGTGGTCAAGCTTATAGAGAGGCTCACCTACCACATGTATGCTGGTAAGCCTGGCTGAGATCGTGTTGTCTGTTTTAAGAGGAGTGTACTCTAGAGTCTAGGACAGTACTCTAGAGTCTAGGACAGTACTCTAGAGTAGGCCAGGAGTAGGCAACTAGATTCAACTGTCGGAAAAGTTTTGTCGGGGCGAATGGTCGAGGGGGCTGAACATACTGTGTGTGTGTGTGTGTATAAACTCAGCAAAAAAAGAAACGTCCTCTCACTGTCAACTGCCTTTATTTTCAGCAAACTTACCATGTGTAAATATTTGTATGAACATGACAAGATTCAACCATTGAGACATAAACTGAACAAGTTCCACAGACATGTGACTAACAGAAGTAGAATAATGTGTCCCTGAACAAAGGGGGGGGTCAAAATCAAAAGTAACAGTCCGTATCTGGTGTGGCCACCAGCTGCATTAAATACTGCAGTGCATCTCCTCCTCGTGGACTGCACCAGATTTGCCTGTTATTGCTGTGAGATGTTACCCCACACTTCCATCAAGGCACCTGCAAGTTCCCGGACATTTCTGGGAGGAATGGCCCTAGCCCTCACCCTCCGATCCAACAGGTCCCAGACGTGCTCAATGGATTTGAGATCCGGGCTCTTCGCTGGCCATGGCAGAACACTGACATTCCTGTCTTGCAGGAAACATACAGAACGAGCAGTAGGGCTGAGGGCATGGTCATGCTGGAGGGTCATGTCAGGATGAGCCTGCAGGAAGGGTACCACATGAGGGAGGAGGATGTCTTCCCTGTAAACATACAGCGTTGAGATTGCCTGTAATGACAACAAGCTCAATCCGGTGATGCTGTGACACACAGCCCCAGACCATGACGGACCCTCCACCTCCAAATCGATCCCTCTCCAGAGTACAGGCCTCGGTGTAACGCTCATTCCTTCAACGATAAACGTGAATCCGACCATCACCCCTGGTGAGACAAAACCACGTCTGGTCAGTGAAGAGCACTTCTTTCCAGTCCTGTCTGGTCCAGCGACGGTGGGTTTCTGCCCGTAGGTGACGGTGTTACTGATGGAGGGATTGTGCGTTCCTGGTGTAACTCGGGCAGTTGTTGCCATCCTGTACCTGTCCCGCAGGTGTGATGTTCGGATGTACCGATCCTGTGGAGGTGTTGTTACACGTGGTCTGCCACTGCGAGGACGATCAGCTGTCCATCCTGTCTCCCTGTAACGCTGTCTTAGGCGTCTCACAGTACGGACATTGCAGTTTATTGCCCTGGCCACATCTGCAGTCCTCATGCCTCCTTACAGCATGCCTAAGGCACGTTCACGCAGATGAGCAGGGACCCTGGACATCTTTCTTTTGGTGTTTTTCAGAGTCAGTAGAAAGGCCTCTTTAGTGTCCTAAGTTTTCATAACTGTGACCTTAATTGCCTACCGTCTGTAAGCTGTTAGTGTCTTAACGACCGTTCCACAGGTGCATGTTCATTAATTGTTTATGGTTCATTGAACAAGCAGGGAAACAGTGTTTAAACCCTTTACAATGAAGATCTGTGAAGTTATTTGGATTTTTATGAATTATCATTGAAAGACAAGGTCCTGAAAAAAGGGACGTTTTCTTTTTTTGCTGAGTTGAGTGAGTGTAAATATATAGAAACACACACACTACCGTTCAAAAGTTTGGGGTCACTTAGAAATGTCCTTGTTTTTGAAAGAAAACCACATTTTTTTTGTCCATTAAAATTGCATCAAATTGATCAGAAATACAGTGTAGACATTGTCAATGTTGTAAATGACTATTGTAGCTGGAAAAGCTCAGTTGTGCACCGGGGCCTCCCACTACTGATAATGGGCCTCTGTACGCTTATGTAGATATTCCATTAAAAATCAGCCGTTTGCAGCTACAATAGTCATTTACAACATTAACAATGTCTACACTGTATTTCTGATCAATTTGATGTTATCACAAACAAAGAAATGTGATTTATTTATGATTCAAATGCATGTTTCTGCCGTCCTTTAGATCCCAACTTTGTGCGCACTTTTCTGACCACCTACCGGT
>NC_088413.1:79060643-79068143 GCF_034236695.1 Oncorhynchus nerka | reverse complement strand
ACAGTACCACTACACTACTACCTCAATACTACACTACTACCTCAATACTACACTACTACCTCAATACTACAGGACCACTACACTACTACCTCAATACTACACTACTACCTCAATACTACAGGACCACTACACTACTACCTCAATACTACAGTACCACTACACTACTACCTCAATACTACACTACTACCTCAATACTACAGTACCACTACACTACTACCTCAATACTACAGGACCACTACACTACTACCTCAATACTACTACAGTACTACTACACTACTACCTCAATACTACTACAGTACTACCACAATACTACTACATCAATACTACTACAGTACTACCACAATACTACTACAGTACCACTACTACCTCAATACTACTACAGTACTACCTCAATACTACAGTACTACCCCGATACTACAGTACCATTACAGTACTACCTCAATACTACTACAATACCACTACAGTACTACCTCAATACTACTACAGTACTACTACAGTACCACCGCAGTACTAACTCAATACTACTACAGTACCACCACAGTACTACCTCAATACTACAATACCACTGCAGTTTTACATCAATATTACAGTACCGCTACAGTACTACCTCGGTACTACTACAGTACTACCTCAATACCACTACTACAGTACCACTACAATACCACTACTACAATATTACTACAGTACTACTGCAATACTACTATAGTACTACTACCAGGGGTTGGAACTATCCAGAGGACAGAACCGAAAAATAAATGTTCAAGAAACGGAAAAAGGAATGAAAGCGATCTATACTGTTCCGGAAGAGAACCGTTATTTTAAAAGCGTGGGAACCGGTTAATAACGGTATTTTAAAAGCATGGGAACCGGTTAATAACGGGAAAGCATGGGAACCGTTAATAACGGTATTTTAAAAGCAATAACGGAAAAAGCGTGGGAACCGGTTAATAACGGTATTTTAAAAGCGTGGGAACCGGTTAATAACGGTATTTTAAAGCGTGGGAACCGTTAATAACGGTATTTTTAAAAGCGTGGGAACCGTTAATAACGGTATTTTAAAAGCGTGGAACCGGTTAATAACGGTATTTTAAAAGCGTGGGAACCGTTAATAACGGTATTTTAAAAAGCGTGGGAACCGGTTAATAACGGTATTTTAAAAGCGTGGGAACCGTTAATAACGGTATTTTAAAGCGTGGGAACCGTTAATAACGGTATTTTAAAAGCATGGGAACCGGTTAATAACGGTATTTTAAAAGCATGGGAACCGGTAAACGTATTTTAAAAGCGTGGGAACCGTTAATAACGGTATTTTAAAAGCGTGGGAACCGGTTAATAACGGTATTTTAAAGCGTGGGAACCGTTAATAACGGTATTTTAAAAAGCGTGGGAACCGTTAATAACGGTATTTTAAGCGTGGGAACCGTTAATAACGGTATTTTAAAGCGTGAACCGGGTTAATAACGGTATTTTAAAAGCGTGGGAACCGTTAATAACGGTATTTTAAAAGCATGGGAACCGGTTAATAACGGTATTTTAAAAGCGTAGAACCGTTAATAACGTATTTTAAAAGCGTGGGAACCGTTAATAACGGTATTTTAAAAGCGTTAATAACGTATTTTAAAGCGTGGAAACCGTTAATAACGGTATTTTAAAAGCGTGGGAACCGGTTAATAACGGTATTTTATGTTCCAGGCATTTTTTATCTAGTCCCAACAAAAATGCGTTACAAAATGTGTGTGTGTGTGTGTGTGTGTGTTTTGGCTACCTGCCCCTTCCCACCCCGGAAGAACAGGCTAATGAAGTTACACACCATGCAGGATTCAGAAGATGGGGAGAGAGATGTTTCATTAGCTAGAGAAGAGTAGATTGACTTTTATAATTTGTCGTTAAGGATACTATAGGCCTAGTTATAACATTTCACGTTGGATTTATTAACAACGAAAAGGTAAGACGTGTGTTTAATGCTGGTGCCGCTCTACACACACAAACTTGCTAGCTAGCTGGCTCAGAGGACGTTCCAAGTCTCTCCATAGAAGCCCCTCCTAGGTATAATTCAGATAATGCTTGTCATAACAAGATGCCCAGCGTGTCAAGCCCCCTCAACCCTCTCTCTATCTCTCCCTCTCCCTCTCTCTGTCTCTCTCTCTCTGTCTCTCTGTCTCTCTCTCTGTCTCTGTCTCTCTCTCTCTCTCTGTCTCTCTGTCTCTGTCTCTCTCTGTCTCTCTCTCTCTGTCTCTGTCTCTCTGTCTCTCTCTCTCTCTGTCTTTGTGTCTCTGTCTCTCTCTGTCTCTCTCTCTCTGTCTCTCTCTCTCTGTCTCTCTCTCTCTGTCTCTCTCTCTGCTCTCTCTCTCTCTGTCTCTCTCTGTCTCTCTCTCTCTGTCTCTCTCTCTGTCT
Organism: Oncorhynchus nerka; assembly: GCF_034236695.1. NCBI lineage: Eukaryota > Metazoa > Chordata > Actinopteri > Salmoniformes > Salmonidae > Oncorhynchus > Oncorhynchus nerka. The sequence goes on along the minus strand of NC_088413.1, from coordinate 79,065,749 downwards.
CTCTCTCTGTCTCTCTCTGTCTCTCTCTCTGTCTCTCTCTGTCTCTCTCTCTGTCTCTCTCTCTCTCTGTCTCTCTCTCTCGGTCTTTCTCTCTCTTCTCTCTCTGTCTTTCTCTTCTCTCTGTCTCTCTCTCTCTGTCTCTGTCTCTCTCTGTCTCTCTCTTCTCTCTCTGTCTCTCTCTGTCTCTGTCTCTCTCTCTGTCTTTCTCTCTCTTCTCTCTCTGTCTCTCTCTCTCCCTCTCCCCCCCACCCATAACATTTCAGTTACGTATCGTGCCACATGCTACACTTGTCTGTCGATCACGCATGTAAACAACTAGCTTGCCTGCTCTTTTCCGAAACTGATTGGTGAAGTAATTTAATAATTTAACTATACTACTACCTCAATACTACTACCTCAATACTACTACAGGACTACCTCAATACTACTACCTCAATACTACTACAGGACTACCTACCTCAATACTACTTCCTCAATACTACTACCGCAATACCACTACCTCAATACTTCTACCGCAATACCACTGCAGCACTACCTCAATACTACTACCTCAATACTACTACCGCAATACTACTACAGGACTCAGGACTACCTCAATACTACTACCTCAATACTACTACCGCAATACCACTACAGGGCTACCTCAATACTACTACCTCAATACTACTACAGGACTACCTCAATACTATTACTGCAATACTACTACAGGACTACCTCAATACTACTACAGGACTACCTCAATAATACTACCTCAATACTTCTACCGCAATACCACTACAGGACTACCTCAATACTACTACAGGACTACCTCAATAATACTACCTCAATACTACTACAGGACTACCTCAATAATACTACCTCAATACTACTACCGCAATACTACTACAGGACTACCTCAATACTACTACAGGACTACCTCAATACTACTACAGGACTACCTCAATAATACTACCTCAATAATACTACCTCGATACTACTACAGGACTACCTCAATACTACTACCTCAATACTACTATCTCAATACTACTACAGGACTACCTCAATACTACTACCTCAATAATACTACAGGACTACCTCAATACTACCACAGGACTACCGCAATACTACTACCGCAATACTACTACCTCCTACTACCGCAATACTACTACAGGACTACCTCAATAATACTACAGGACTACCTCAATACTACAACAGGACTACTTCAATACTACTACCGCAATACCACTACAGGACTACCTCAATACTACTACCTCAATAATACTACAGGACTACCTCAATAATACTACAGGACTACCTCAATACTACAACAGGACTACTTCAATACTACTACCGCAATACCACTACAGGACTACCTCAATACTACTACCGCAATACTACTACAGGACTACCTCAATACCACTACCTCAATACTTCTACCGCAATACCACTGCAGCACTACCTCAATACTACAACAGGACTACTTCAATACTACTACCGCAATACTACTACAGGACTACCTCAATACTACTACCTCAATACTACTACTGCAATACTACTACAGGACTCAGGACTACCTCAATACTACTACCGCAATACCACTACAGGACTACCTCAATACTACTACCTCAATACTACTACAGGACTACCTCAATACTATTACTACAATACTACTACAGGACTACCTCAATAATACTACCTCAATACTTCTACCGCAATACCACTACAGGACTACCTCAATACTACTACCGCAATACTACTACCTCAATAATACTACCTCAATACTTCTACCGCAATACCACTACAGGACTACCTCAATACTACTACCGCAATACTACTACCGCAATACCACTACAGGACTACCTCAATACTACTACAGGACTACCTCAATAATACTACCTCAATAATACTACCTCAATACTACTACAGGACTACCTCAATACTACTACCTCAATACTACTACAGGACTACCCCAATACCACTAGGACTACCTCAATAATACTACAGGACTACCTCAATACTACCACAGGACTACCGCAATACTACTACCGCAATACTACTACAGGACTACCTCAATAATACTACAGGACTACCTCAATACTACAACAGGACTACTTCAATACTACTACCGCAATACCACTACAGGACTACCTCAATACTACTACCTCAATAATACTACAGGACTACCTCAATAATACTACAGGACTACCTCAATACTACAACAGGACTACTTCAATACTACTACCGCAATACCACTACAGGACTACCTCAATACTACTACAGGACTACCTCAAAACCACTACCTCAATACTTCTACCGCAATACCACTGCAGCACTACCTCAATACTACTACCTCAATACTACTACCGCAATACCACTACAGGACTACCTCAATACTACTACCTCAATACTACTACAGGACTACCTCAATACTATTACTGCAATACTACTACAGGACTACCTCAATACTACTACAGGACTACCTCAATACTACTACCGGCTAATACTACTACCGCAATACCACTACAGCACCACCAATACTACTACCTCAATACTACTACAGGACTACCTCAATAATACTCAATACTTCGCAATACCACTGCAGCACTACCTCAATACTACCGCAATACTGCACACTAGGACTACCTCAATAATACTACTACTGCAATAATACTACCAGGACTACCTCAATACTACTACTGCAATACTACTACATACCTCAATACTACTATCTACCACTCGCAATAATACTACAGGACTACCTCAATACTACTACAGGACTACCTCAATACTACTACCGCAATACCACTACAGGACTACCTCAATAATACCTCAATACTACGCAATACCACTACAGGACTACCTCAATACTACTACCAGCAATACTACTACCGTAATACTACTACTACAGCACTACCTCAATACTACTACCTCAGTACCCGCAATACTACTACAGGACTACCTCAATACTATTACTGTAATACTACTACAGGACTACCTCAATACTATTCAATACTACAGGACTACCTCAATACTACCACAGGACTACCTCAATACTACTACAGGACTACCTCAATATAATACTACAACAGGACTACTTCAATACTACCCAATACCACTACAGGACTACCCTCAATACTACTACCTCAATACTACTACCGCAATACTACTACTACAGCACTACCTCAATACTACTACCTCAGTACCTACAGGACAATACTACTACAGGACTACCTCAATACTATTACTGTACCTCAATACTACTACAGGACTACCTCAATACTATTACTGTAATACTACTACAGGACTACCTCAATACTACTACAATACTACTACCGCAATACCACTACAGGACTACCTCAATATAATACTACCGCAATACCACTGCAGCTACTACAGGACTCAATACTACTACAGGACTACCTCAATACTACTACCGCAATACCACTACAGGACTACCTCAATACTACTACAGGACTACCTCAATACTACAGGACTACTCCCAATAATACTACATAATACCACTGCAGCACTACCTCAATACTACTACCTCAATACTACTACCGCAATACTACTGGACTACCTCAATAATACTACTACTGCAATAATACTACAGGACTACCTCAATACTACTACTGCAATACTACTACAGGACTACCTCAATACTACTACTGCAATAATACTACAGGACTACCTCAATACTACTACAGGACTACCTCAATACTACTACAGGACTACCTCAATACTACTACCGCAATACCACTACAGGACTACCTCAATAATACTACCGCAATACCACTACAGGACTACCTCAATACTACTACCGCAATACTACTACCGCAATACTACTACTACAGCACTACCTCAATACTACTAGTACCCTCCACTACTTACAGATTACCAATACTATTACTGTAATACTACAGGACTACCTCAATACTATTACTGTAATACTACTACAGACTACCTCAATACTATTACTGTAATACTACTACACTGCAGCACTACCTCAATACTACTAATACTAGGACTACCACTGCAACTACCTAATACTACCTCAATACTTCTACCGCAATACCACTTGCAGCACTACCTCAATACTACTACCCTCAATTACAATACTACTACCTTACCACTTGACCGCTAATACCACTGCAGCACTACCTCAATACTACTACCTCAATACTTCTACAAGAATACCACTGCAGCACTACCTCAATACTACTACCTCAATACTTCTACCACTGCAGCACCACCAATACCACTGCAATACTTCTACTACCACTCAATACTACTACCTCAAATACTTCTACCGCAATACCACTGCAGCACTACCTAATACCTCAAGTAATACAATTCACTACTACCTCAATACTACTACCTCAATACTTCTACACCACTGCAGCACTACCTCAATACTACTACCTCAATACTACTACCGCAATACCACTGCAGCACTACACTCAATACTACTACACAATACCACTGCAGCACCACCAATACTACTACCGCAATACTACTACAGGACTACCTCAATACTACTACCGCAATACCACTGCAGCACTACCTCAATACTACTACCGCAATACTACTACAGGACTACCTCAATACCACTACCTCAATACTACTACCGCAATACTACTACAGGACTACCTCAATACCACTACCTCAATACTACTACCGCAATACCACTGCAGCACTACCTCAATACTACTACCGCAATACTACTACAGGACTACCTCAATAATACTACCGCAATACTTCTACCGCAATACTACTACAGGACTACCTCAATACTACTACAGGACTACCTCAATACTACTACCGCAATACTACTACAGGACTACCTCAATAATACTACCGCAATACCACTACCTCAATACTACCACAGTATTTCTTACTACGATACCAATATGTTCACTCACAGGGACACATTTTGTTCGCTACTTTTATCGGTGATTAGATTGGACAATGGTCATGTTTTTTTTTACTTTTAGTGAAGTTGAATTTAGCTTAATTGTCATGAATGATAGAAAGAAAAAAAAACATTAAAAAACAAAGTCCTTGTCACATGTCCCTTCCTCAGGCAAGTCTATGAGGAAGTGGGTGGAGTCTATCAACAAGATCATC
>NC_088413.1:79051066-79057643 GCF_034236695.1 Oncorhynchus nerka | reverse complement strand
CCTGTATATAGCCTCCACATTGACTCTGTACCGGTACCCCCTGTATATAGCCTCCACACTGACTCTGTACCGTAATACCCTGTATATAGCCTCCACATTGACTCTGTACCGTAATACCCTGTATATAGCCTCCACATTGACTCTGTACTGGTACCCCTGTATATAGGCTCCACACTGACTGTACTGTACCCCATATAGCTCCACATTGGACTCTGTACTGGTACCCTCATATATAGCCTCCACATTGACTCTGTACCGGTACCCCTGTATATAGTCTCCACATTGACTCTGTACCGGTACTCCTGTATATAGCCTCCACGTTGACTCTGTACCATAACACCCTGTATATAGCCTCCACATTGACTCTGTACCATAACACCCTGTATATAGCCTCCACGTTGACTCTGTACTGGTACCCTGTATAGCCTCCACATTGACTCTGTACCGGTACCCCCTGTATATAGCCTCCACACTGACTCTCCCTGTACCGTAATACCCTGTATATAGCCTCCACATTGACTCTGTACCGTAATACCCTGTATATAGGCTCCACACTGACTCTGTACTGGTACCCTGTATATAGCCTCCACATTGACTCTGTACTGGTACCCCTGTATATAGCCTCCACATTGACTCTGTACCGTACCCCTGTATATAGCCTCCACATTGACTCTGTACCGGTACCCCTGTATATAGCCTCCACATTGACTCTGTACTTGTACCCCTGTATATAGCTCCACATTGACTCTGTACTGGTACCCCCTGTATATAGCCTCCACATTGACTCTGTACCGGTACCCCTGTATACAGCTCTACATTGACTCTGTACCAGTACCCTGTATATAGCCTCCACATTGACTCTGTACTGCAATACCCTGTATATAGCCTCCACATTGACTCTGTACCGGTACCCCCTGTATATAGCCTCCACATTGACTGTACCGTAATACCCTGTATATAGCCTCCACATTGACTCTATACTGGTACCCCCTGTATACAGCCTCCACATTGACTCTGTACCGTAATACCCTGTATATAGCCTCCACATTGACTCTGTACCGGTACCCCCTGTATATAGTCTCCACATTGACTCTGTACCGGTGCCCCCTGTATATAGCCTCCACATTGACTCTGTACCGTAATACCCTGTATATAGCCTCCACATTGACTCTGTACCGGTACCCCCTGTATATAGTCTCCACATTGACTCTGTACCGGTACCCCCTGTATATAGCCTCCACGTTGACTCTGTACCATAACACCCTGTATATAGCCTCCACATTGACTCTGTACCATAACACCCTGTATATAGCCTCCACGTTGACTCTGTACCGGTACCCCCTGTATATAGCCTCCACATTGACTCTGTGCCGGTACCCCCTGTATATAGCCTCCACATTGACTGTACCGTAATACCCTGTATATAGCCTCCACATTGACTCTGTACCATAACACCCTGTATATAGCCTCCACGTTGACTCTGTACCGTACCCCTGTATAGCCTCCACATTGACTCTGTACCGTACCCCTGTATATAGCCTCCACATTGACTCTGTACCGGTACCCCCTGTATATAGCCTCCACATTGACTCTATACTGGTACCCCCTGTATACAGCCTCCACATTGACTCTGTACCTGTACTCCCTGTATATAGTCTCCACATTGACTCTGTACCGTACCCCTGTATATAGCCTCCACATTGACTCTGTACCATAATACCCTGTATATAGCCTCCACATTGACTCTGTACCGTACCCCTGTATATAGTCTCTACATTGACTCTGTACGTACCCCTGTATATAGCCTCCACGTTGACTCTGTACCGGTACCCCTGTATATAGCCTCCACATTGACTCTGTACCGGTACCCCCTGTATATAGCCTCCACATTGACTCTGTACCGGTACCCCCTGTATATAGCCTCCACATTGACTCTATACTGGTACCCCCTGTATACAGCCTCCACATTGACTCTGTACCTGTACTCCCTGTATATAGTCTCCACATTGACTCTGTACCGGTACCCCCTGTATATAGCCTCCACATTGACTCTGTACCATAATACCCTGTATATAGCCTCCACATTGACTCTGTACCGGTACCCCCCTGTATATAGTCTCTACATTGACTCTGTACCGGTACCCCCCTGTATATAGCCTCCACATTGACTCTGTACCGGTACCCCCCTGTATATAGCCTCCACATTGACTCTGTACCGGTACCCCCTGTATATAACCTCCACATTGACTCTGTACCGTAATACCCTGTATATAGCCTCCACATTGACTCTGTACCGTAATACCCTGTATATAGTCTCCACATTGACTCTGTACAATACTGGACGATGACATAGTGGCAAATGCATGGCTGCTCTAATGTATTTCCCAAGTAAGGATCTTTCAAATCTATGTCACATGTACATGTTTAGTGTAGTGTCATGCCTGGTCGTCAGGGCTGTCTGTCTGGTCGTCAGGGCTGTCTGTCTGGTCGTCAGGGCTGTCTGTTTGGTCATCAGGGCTGTCTGGCTGGTCGCCAGTCTGTCTGGTCGTCAGGGCTGTCTGTTTGGTCGTCAGGGCTGTCTGTCTGGTCGTCAGGGCTGTCTGTCTGGTCGTCAAGGCTGTCTGTCTGGTCGTCAGGGCTGTCTGGCTGGTCGTCAGGGCTGTATGTTTGGTCGTCAGGGCTGTCTGGCTGGTCGCCAATCTGGCTGGTCGTCGGGGCTGTCTGGCTGGTCGTCGGTGCTGTCTGGCTGGTCGTCGGTGCTGTCTGGCTGGTCGTCGGGGCTGTCTGGCTGGTCGTCGGGGCTGTCTGGCTGGTCGTCGGGGCTGTCTGTCTGGTCTTTGGCTGTCTGTCTGGTCGTCGGGGCTGTCTGGCTGGTCGTCGGGGCTGTCTGGCTGGTCATCGGGGCTGTCTGGCTGGTCGTCGGGGCTGTCTGGCTGGTCGTCGGTGCTGTCTGGCTGGTCGTCGGGGCTGTCTGGCTGGTCGTCGGGGCTGTCTGTCTGGTCGTCTGGGCTGTCTGTCTGGTCGTCGGGGCTGTCTGGCTGGTCGTCGGGGCTGTCTGGCTGGTCGTCTGGGCTGTCTGTCTGGTCGTCGGTGCTGTCTGTCTGGTCGTCTGGGCTGTCTGGCTGGTCATCGGGGCTGTCTGTCTGGTCATCGGGGCTGTCTGGCTGGTCGTCAGGGATGTCTGTCTGATCCTCTTAAGTGAAAATGCCCGAGAAGCAGGAAGTCTGTGTTTGGGGGATATATTGGCACGGATGTTGTTTATCTCGGGCCGCAAACAGTGCCAATATATCCCCAAACACCGGCTTCAAGGGCATTGTCACTTTTATACAACGGGTTACCAACATATTAAAATAATGATTGACATATTTTCATTGAAAATGTTAGTTGGATTAATTTATTCATACTATTTCATCCTTCCACAACATTTTGTCCCAACACAAATCTAGGGTTGCTACTCAAGCCGGCTGGTCATTCATTCTATCGGTTCGGTTGCCAGAAATGCGACCCAGTCATTCAGTCTTTTTGTTCTGTATCTATGGATACGACTCAGTCATTCAGTCTTTTTGTTCTGTATCTATGGATACGACTCAGTCATTCGATCTAAATGTTCCATTGCCATACTGACTAGCAACGTTCTTATTTCTTGCTAGCCAACTACGGCTAACTTACAGTCACGTCAAACAGTGCAGCCAGAATAACAGCAAAGTAGCTGCATTTGCATTTGTTTGACTGTTTTCTAGTGACATTCATTTGGATACATCCATAACAATGAGCTAATGAGGCGCGATTTCACCTGGCGTAGAAAATGTGCTCTCTCATCAGGACACCTGTTGTTCAGAGGGGCTAGCCAACAACACAGCTGTCACAATCACTTCAAACTGAAGCTGGACACTGTTGTTCAGAGGAGCTAGCCAACAACACAGCTGTCACAATCACTTCAAACTGAAGCTGGACACTGTTGTTCAGAGGAGCTAGCCAACAACACAGCTAACACAATCACTTCAAACTGAAGCTGGAAAGACTTCATTTGACCTTTTTTTCAATTGACCTTTTTTTGTTTGTTGTATATATCCATCAAAATTATGCCAGATGATTCATGATTTCGACTGGCTGAGAAACGCTGCCTGCCTGCATGTCTGTGTGTCTGTCTGTCTGCCTGTCTGTCAGTCTCTGTCTGTCTCATCCCGACTCCCAACTCGTTCATTACTATGGGACAGTTGGAGATTGAATTTGAATATTGAAACAATGTTGCCAATGTCGGCGAGACGGACAGCAAGGTTTATACAAATCACCTCTGTTGAAAACTAACTGTCTAAAAGATGTGAGATAATGTCTAGATGCTTTTTGTAGTAGCGATCAAGTTTATAAATTGCCTGGCTGGGCTGATGAGACAGTCGATTGCGCAGTCAGATGGAACAGAGTAAATAGGCATTTTAATGTCATATATTTAGCCGGCGCTTACTTGTGGAATAGACACCGGCTGGAATGTGGTTTTAACCAATCAGCATTCAGGATTAGTTCCACCAGTTGTATAATGACACATAAACACCAGTTGCTCTCAGGACTGATTGCTTAGAGGTGCTGTTTATTTAGAAGCCTGTCAGGGAGTGTATCTTCAGTAGTCGCTCACTCTCTCGCTCGCTCTCTCTCTCTCGCTCGCTCTTTCTCTCTCTCTCGCTCTTTCTCTCTCTCTCTCTCTCACTCGCTCGCTCTTTCTCTCGCTCTCTCTCGCTCTTTCTCTCTCTCTCGCTCGCTCTTTCTCTCTCTCTCGCTCTTTCTCTCTCTCTCGCTCTTTCTCTCTCTCTCTCTCACTCGCTCGCTCTTTCTCTCTCTCTCGCTCTTTCTCTCTCTCTCTCACTCGCTTGCTCTTTCTCTCTCTCTCGCTTGCTCTTTCTCTCTCTCTCGCTCGCTCTTTCTCTCTCTCTCGCTCTCTCTTTCTCTCTCTCTCGCTCTTTCTCTCGCTCTTTCTCTCTCTCTCTCTCTCACTCGCTCGCTCTTTCTCTCTCTCTCGCTCGCTCTTTCTCTCTCTCTCGCTCTCTCTCTCTCGCTCGCTCTTTCTCTCTCGCTCTCTCTCGCTCTCTCTCTCTCTCGCGCTCTCTCTCGCTCTCGTTTTCTACTTTCTACTTTTAGTATTCTCCCATCATCTCACTCACTCCCCCCTTCTCCCCTTGTCTCCTCTCCTCTTCCTCCTCCTCTCCCTTCCTCCTCCTCTCTGGCAGAGAGATGTGTCTGTGGAGCACTCAGCCACTGCACTCTGCAGCGTCTGGTATTGTGGCTAAATTACATGGCCTTTTAAAAATAGCCCAGGCCCTGCAGAGTCCCTAATGGCACCCTAGTCACTATATAGGGCCCTGGGCTCTGGTCTAAAAGTAGTGCGCTACATATGGGATGCGAGGAGGAGAGAGAGGGGTGGGAAGGGTGGAGGGAGAGGGGTGGGAAGGAGGCAGATGGATGGGAGGGTAGAGGGAAGGAGAGGAGGAGGGAGGGAAGGAGATGGGGGGGAATGGTAGAGGGAAGGAGAGAGGTGAGAGGGAGGGGGAAGGAGAGGAGAGAGAGAGGGGGAGAAAAGGAGATGGGTGGGAAGGGTAGAAGGGAGGGAGATGGGTAGAGGGGAGGGGAGGGAAGGAGGGAGATGGAGGGAAAAGGGTGGGAAGGGGGGCTGGAAGGAGGGAGGGGAGAGAGAGAATGGGAAGGAGATGGGCGGGGAAGGAGGGGAGGGAAGGAGAGGAGGAGAGAGAGGGGAGGGAAGGAGAGTAGGGAGAAAGGGTGGGAGGGAATGAGATGGTGGGAAGGGTCGAGGGAAAGAGAGGGAGGGAGGAGATAGGAAGGAGGATCAAAGAGGAGAGGGGGCTCTCTCTACCTCTGATCTGAAAGGGTACATGCTGTGTGTGTGATTCCCATGGTGGTGTTTCATGGTATTGGTCCTTTTTATTTTAATGAACTAGGGGTGATGTTGGGGTAAAACTGAGAGAGGGTTACATTGTTGCAATAGTTCTTGTTTTGTCATTTGACAGTGTTTGGAGCTCCACTCGAGTATATCTGTGTGTTTACAGAACTCACTATCTCTCCCCGCACAGACAGACAGACAGACAGACAGACAGACAGACAGAACTCACTATCTCTCCCCAGACAGACAGACAGACAGACAGACAGACAGACAGACAGACAGACAGACAGACAGACAGACAGACAGACAGACAGACAGAACTCACTATCTCTCCCCAGACAGACAGACAGACAGAACTCACTATCTCTCCCCACACAGACAGACAGACAGACAGAACTCACTATCTCTCCCCACACAGACAGACAGACAGAACTCACTATCTCTCCCCGCACAGACAGACAGACATAACTCACTATCTCTCCCCGCACAGACAGACAGACAGAACTCACTATCTCTCCCCACACAGACAGACAGAACTCACTATCTCTCCCCGCACAGACAGACAGACAGAACTCACTATCTCTCCCCACACAGACAGACAGACAGAACTCACTATCTCTCCCCACACAGACAGACATAACTCACTGTCTCTCCCCACAGACAGACAGACATAACTCACTGTCTCTCCCC
>NC_088413.1:79041066-79046066 GCF_034236695.1 Oncorhynchus nerka | reverse complement strand
AAGGGGGGGGGGTCAAAATCAAAAGTAACAGTCCGTATCTGGTGGCCACCAGCTGCATTAAATACTGCAGTGCATCTCCTCCTCGTGGACTGCACCAGATTTGCCTGTTATTGCTGTGAGATGTTAACCCACACTTCCATCAAGGCACCTGCAAGTTCCCGGACATTTCTGGGAGGAATGGCCCTAGCCCTCACCCTCCGATCCAACAGGTCCCAGACGTGCTCAATGGATTTGAGATCCGGGCTCTTCGCTGGCCATGGCAGAACACTGACATTCCTGTCTTGCAGGAAACATACAGAACGAGCAGTAGGGCTGAGGGCATGGTCATGCTGGAGGGTCATGTCAGGATGAGCCTGCAGGAAGGGTACCACATGAGGGAGGAGGATGTCTTCCCTGTAAACATACAGCGTTGAGATTGCCTGTAATGACAACAAGCTCAATCCGGTGATGCTGTGACACACCGCCCCAGACCATGACAGACCCTCCACCTCCAAATCGATCCAGTTCCAGAGTACAGGCCTCGGTGTAACGCTCATTCCTTCAACGATAAACGTGAATCCGACCATCACCCCTGGTGAGACAAAACCACGTCTGGTCAGTGAAGAGCACTTCTTTCCAGTCCTGTCTGGTCCAGCGACGGTGGGTTTCTGCCCGTAGGTGACGGTGTTACTGATGGAGGGATTGTGCGTTCCTGGTGTAACTCGGGCAGTTGTTGCCATCCTGTACCTGTCCCGCAGGTGTGATGTTCGGATGTACCGATCCTGTGGAGGTGTTGTTACACGTGGTCTGCCACTGCGAGGACGATCAGCTGTCCATCCTGTCTCCCTGTAGCGCTGTCTTAGGCGTCTCACAGTACGGACATTGCAGTTTATTGCCCTGGCCACATCTGCAATCCTCATGCCTCCTTACAGCATGCCTAAGGCACGTTCACGCAGATGAGCAGGGACCCTGGACATCTTTCTTTTGGTGTTTTTCAGAGTCAGTAGAAAGGCCTCTTTAGTGTCCTAAGTTTTCATAACTGTGACCTTAATTGCCTACCTTCTGTAAGCTGTTAGTGTCTTAACGACCGTTCCACAGGTGCATGTTCATTAATTGTTTATGGTTCATTGAACAAAGCAGGGAAACAGTGTTTAAATCCTTTACAATGATCTGTGAAGTTATTTGGATTTTTATGAATTATCATTGAAAGACAGGGTCCTGAAAAAAGGGACGTTTTCTTTTTTTGCTGAGTGAGTGAGTGAGTGTAAATATATAGAAACACACACACACACTACCGTTCAAAAGTTTGGGGTCACTTAGAAATGTCCTTGTTTTTGAAAGAAAACCACATTTTTTTTGTCCATTAAAATTGCATCAAATTGATCAGAAATACAGTGTAGACATTGTCAATGTTGTAAATGACTATTGTAGCTGGAAAAGCTCAGTTGTGCACCGGGGCCTCCCACTCCTGATAATGGGCCTCTGTACGCTTATGTAGATATTCCATTAAAAATCAGCCGTTTGCAGCTACAATAGTCATTTACAACATTAACAATGTCTACACTGTATTTCTGATCAATTTGATGTTATCACAAACACAAAGAAATGTGATTTATTTATGATTCAAATGCATGTTTCTGCCGTCCTTTAGATCCCAACTTTGTGCGCACTTTTCTGACCACCTACCGGTCCTTCTGCAAGCCCCACGAGCTCCTCGGCCTCCTGATAGACAGGTAGGTCGGACCTGCTTACCAGTGTGTTGTGTTTGTGCAGGGCCAAGGCATTTTAAACAAAAGTTTTATTGTCACGCACAATTACAGTGAAATGCCTTTCTTCCCAGCTCTTTCCCAACTATTCAGTAATCAATATCAGAAGTATGGACCCCTGGTCTAAAGTAGAGCCCCGTGGACCCCTGGTCTAAAGTAGAGCCCCGTGGACCCCTGGTCTAAAGTAGAGCCCCGTGACCCCTGGTCTAAAGTAGAGCCCCGTGACCCCCTGGTCTAAAGTAGAGCCCGTGACCCCTGGTCTAAAGTAGAGCCCCGTGGACCCCCTGGTCTAAAGTAGAGCCCCGTGGACCCCCTGGTCTAAAGTAGAGCCCCGTGGACCCCTGGTCTAAAGTAGAGCCCCGTGGACCCCTGGTCTAAAGTAGAGCCCCGTGCACCCCCTGGTCTAAAGTAGAGCCCCGTGGACCCCTGGTCTAAAGTAGAGCCCCGTGCACCCCTGGTCTAAAGTAGAGCCCGTGGACCCCCTGGTCTAAAGTAGAGCCCGTGGACCCCTGGTCTAAAGCCCCGTGACCCCTGGTCTAAAGTAGAGCCCCGTGGACCCCTGGTCTAAAGTAGAGCCCCGTGGACCCCTGGTCTAAAGTAGAGCCCCGTGGACCCCCTGGTCTAAAGTAGAGCCCCGTGGACCCCTGGTCTAAAGTAGAGCCCCGTGGACCCCTGGTCTGAAGTAGAGCCCCGTGGACCCCTGGTCTGAAGTAGAGCCCCGTGGACCCCTGGTCTGAAGTAGAGCCCCGTGGACCCCTGGTCTGAAGTAGAGCCCCGTGGACCCCTGGTCTGAAGTAGAGCCCCGTGGACCCCTGGTCTGAAGTAGAGCCCCGTGGACCCCTGGTCTGAAGTAGAGCCCCGTGGACCCCTGGTCTGAAGTAGAGCCCCGTGGACCCCTGGTCTGAAGTAGAGCCCCGTGGACCCCTGGTCTGAAGTAGAGCCCCGTGGACCCCTGGTCTGAAGTAGAGCCCCGTGGACCCCTGGTCTGAAGTAGAGCCCCGTGACCCCTGGTCTGAAGTAGAGCCCCGTGGACCCCTGGTCTGAAGTAGAGCCCGTGGACCCCTGGTCTAAAGTAGAGCCCCGTGGACCCCTGGTCTAAAGTAGAGCCCCGTGACCCCTGGTCTAAAGTAGAGCCCGACCCTGGTCTAAAGTAGAGCCCCGGACCCCTGGGCTCAAAGTAGAGCCCGTGGGAGAGCCCCGTGGACCCCTGGTCTAAAGTAGAGCCCCGTGGACCCCTGGTCTAAAGTAGAGCCCCGTGGACCCCTGGTCTAAAGTAGAGCCCCGTGGACCCCTGGTCTAAAGTAGAGCCCCGTGGACCCCTGGTCTAAAGTAGAGCCCCGTGGACCCCTGGTCTAAAGTAGAGCCCGTGGACCCCTGGTCTAAAGTAGAGCCCCGTGGACCCCTGGTCTAAAGTAGAGCCCCGTGGACCCCTGGTCTAAAGTAGAGCCCCGTGGACCCCTGGTCTAAAGTAGAGCCCCGTGACCCCTGGTCTAAAGTAGAGCCCCGTGGACCCCTGGTCTAAAGTAGAGCCCCGTGACCCCTGGTCTAAAGTAGAGCCCCCTGACCCCTGGTCTAAAGTAGAGCCCCGTGGACCCCTGGTCTAAAGTAGAGCCCCGTGGACCCCTGGTCTAAAGTAGAGCCCCGTGGACCCCTGGTCTAAAGTAGAGCCCCGTGGACCCCCTGGTCTAAAGTAGAGCCCCGTGGACCCCTGGTCTAAAGTAGAGCCCCGTGGACCCCTGGTCTAAAGTAGAGCCCCGTGGACCCCCTGGTCTAAAGTAGAGCCCCGTGGACCCCCTGGTCTAAAGTAGAGCCCCGTGGACCCCTGGTCTAAAGTAGAGCCCCGTGGACCCCTGGTCTAAAGTAGAGCCCCGTGGACCCCTGGTCTGAAGTAGAGCCCCGTGACCCCTGGTCTAAAGTAGAGCCCCGTGGACCCCTGGTCTAGAGCCCCGTGGACCCCTGGTCTAAAGTAGAGCCCTGGACCCTGGTCTAAAGTAGAGCCCCGTGGACCCCTGGTCTAAAGTAGAGCCCGTGGACCCCCTGGTCTGGTCTAAAGTAGAGCCCCGTGGACCCCTGGTCTAAAGTAGAGCCCCGTGGACCCCTGGTCTAAAGTAGAGCCCCGTGGACCCCCTGGTCTAAAGTAGAGCCCCGTGGACCCCTGGTCTAAAGTAGAGCCCCGTGGACCCCCTGGTCTAAAGTAGAGCCCCGTGGACCCCTGGTCTAAAGTAGAGCCCCGTGGACCCCCTGGTCTAAAGTAGAGCCCCGTGGACCCCTGGTCTAAAGTAGAGCCCCGTGGACCCCTGGTCTAAAGTAGAGCCCCGTGGACCCCTGGTCTAAAGTAGAGCCCCGTGGACCCCTGGTCTAAAGTAGAGCCCCGTGGACCCCTGGTCTAAAGTAGAGCCCCGTGGACCCCTGGTCTAAAGTAGAGCCCCGTGGACCCCTGGTCTAAAGTAGAGCCCCGTGGACCCCCTGGTCTAAAGTAGAGCCCCGTGGACCCCTGGTCTAAAGTAGAGCCCCGTGGACCCCTGGTCTAAAGTAGAGCCCCGTGGACCCCTGGTCTAAAGTAGAGCCCCGTGGACCCCTGGTCTAAAGTAGAGCCCGTGGACCCCTGGTCTAAAGTAGAGCCCCGTGGACCCCTGGTCTAAAGTAGAGCCCCGTGGACCCCTGGTCTAAAGTAGAGCCCCGTGGACCCCCTGGTCTAAAGTAGAGCCCCGTGGACCCCTGGTCTAAAGTAGAGCCCCGTGGACCCCCTGGTCTAAAGTAGAGCCCCGTGGACCCCTGGTCTAAAGTAGAGCCCCGTGAACCCCCTGGTCTAAAGTAGAGCCCCGTGGACCCCTGGTCTAAAGTAGAGCCCCGTGGACCCCTGGTCTAAAGTAGAGCCCCGTGGACCCCTGGTCTAAAGTAGAGCCCCGTGGACCCCTGGTCGAAAGTAGAGCCCCTGGGTCTAAAGTAGAGCCCCGTGAACCCCTGGTGGTCTAAAGTAGAGCCCCGTGAACCCTGTAGAGAGCCCCGTGGACCCCTGGTCTAAAGTAGAGCCCGTGGACCCCTGGTCTAAAGTAGAGCCCCGTGGACCCCTGGTCTAAAGTAGAGCCCCGTGGACCCCTGGTGGTGGACCCCTGGTCTAAAGTAGAGCCCCGTGGACCCCTGGTCTAAAGTAGAGCCCCGTGGACCCCTGGTCTAAAGTAGAGCCATGATTGTAAATAAGAATTTGTTCTTAACTGACTTTCCAAGTTATGAATAAAGGTTAAATAAAATTTA
>NC_088413.1:79031066-79033566 GCF_034236695.1 Oncorhynchus nerka | reverse complement strand
TACTACAGGACTACCTCAATACTACTATCTCAATACTACTACAGGACTACCTCAATACTACTACCTCAATAATACTACAGGACTACCTCAATACTACCACAGGACTACCGCAATACTACTACCGCAATACTACTACAGGACTACCTCAATAATACTACAGGACTACCTCAATACTACAACAGGACTACTTCAATACTACTACCGCAATACCACTACAGGACTACCTCAATACTACTACCGCAATACTACTACAGGACTACCTCAATACCACTACCTCAATACTTCTACCGCAATACCACTGCAGCACTACCTCAATACTACAACAGGACTACCACAGGACTACCTCAATACTACTACTACCGCAATACCACTACAGGACTAATACCTCAAATACTACTACTACCTCAATACTACTACTACAATACTACTACAGGACTACCTCAATACTACTACAGGACTCAGGACTACCTCAATACTACTACCGCAATACCACTACAGGACTACCTCAATACTACTACCTCAATACTACTACAGGACTACCTCAATACTACTACAATACTACTACAGGACTACCTCAATAATACTACCTCAATACTTCTACCGCAATACTACTACAGGACTACCTCAATACTACTACCTCAATACTACTACAGGACTACCTCAATACTTCTACCGCAATACCACTACAGGACTACCTCAATACTACTACCGCAATACCACTACAGGACTACCTCAATACTACTACAGGACTACCTCAATAATACTACCTCAATAATACTACCTCAATACTACTACAGGACTACCTCAATACTACTACCTCAATACTACTACAGGACTACCCCAATACTACTACCTCAATAATACTACAGGACTACCTCAATACTACCACAGGACTACCGCAATACTACTACCGCAATACTACTACAGGACTACCTCAATAATACTACAGGACTACCTCAATACTACAACAGGACTACTTCAATACTACTACCGCAATACCACTACAGGACTACCTCAATACTACTACCTCAATAATACTACAGGACTACCTCAATACTACAACAGGACTACTTCAATACTACTACCGCAATACCACTACAGGACTACCTCAATACTACTACAGGACTACCTCAAAACCACTACCTCAATACTTCTACCGCAATACCACTGCAGCACTACCTCAATACTACTACCTCAATACTACTACCGCAATACCACTACAGGACTACCTCAATACTACTACCTCAATACTACTACAGGACTACCTCAATACTATTACTGCAATACTACTACAGGACTACCTCAATACTACTACAGGACTACCTCGATACTACTACCGCAATACTACTACCGCAATACCACTACAGGACTACCTCAATACTACTACAGGACTACCTCAATAATACTACCGCAATACCACTGCAGCACTACCTCAATACTACTACCGCAATACTACTACAGGACTACCTCAATAATACTACTACTGCAATAATACTACAGGACTACCTCAATACTACTACTGCAATACTACTACAGGACTACCTCAATACTACTACTGCAATAATACTACAGGACTACCTCAATACTACTACAGGACTACCTCAATACTACTACCGCAATACCACTACAGGACTACCACAATAATACTACCGCAATAATACCACTACCAGGACTACCTCAATACTACTACCGCCATACTACTACCGCAATACTACTACTACAGCACTACCTCAATACTACTACCTCCAGTACCCGCAATACTACTACAGGACTACCTCAATACTATTACTGTAATACTACCTACAGGACTACCTCAATACTATTACTAATACTACTGTAATACTACTACAGGACTACCTCAATACTACTACAGGACTACCTCAATATAATACTACCTCAATAATACTACCTCAATACTACAAGCAAGCTACTTCAATACCACTGCAGCACTACCTCAATACTACTACCTCAATACTACAGGACTACCTACCGCAATACTACTACTACAGCACTACCTCAATACTACTACCTCAGTACCCAGGACTACAATACTACTACAGGACTACCTCAATACTATTACTGTAATACTACTACAGGACTACCTCAATACTATTACTGTAATACTACTACAGGACTACCTCAATACTACTACAGGACTACCTCAATATAATACTACCGCAATACCACTGCAGCACTACCTCAATACTACTACCGCAATACTACTACCGCAATACCACTACAGGACTACCTCAATACTACTACAGGACTACCTCAATACTACTACAGGACTACCTCAATAATACTACCGCAATACCACTGCAGCACTACCTCAATACTACTACCTCAATACTACTACCGCAATACTACTACAGGACTACCTCAATAATACTACTACTGCAATAATACTACAGGACTACCTCAATACTACTACTGCAATACTACTACAGGACTACCTCAATACTACTACTGCAATAATACTACAGGACTACCTCAATACTAC
>NC_088413.1:79016066-79026066 GCF_034236695.1 Oncorhynchus nerka | reverse complement strand
AGGGGCGGCAGGGTAGCCTAGTGGTTAGAGTGTAGAGGTGGCAGGGTAGCCTAGTGGTTAGGGTGTAGAGGCGGCAGGGTAGCCTAGTGGTTAGAGTGTAGAGGCGGCAGGGTAGCCTAGTGGTGGTTAGAGTGTAGAGGTGGACAGGGTAGCCTAGTGGTTAGAGTAGGGCGGGGCGGCAGGGTAGCCTAGTGGTTAGAGTGTAGAGGTGGCAGGGTAGCCTAGTGGTTAGAGTGTAGAGGTGGCAGGGTAGCCTAGTGGTTAGAGTGTAGAGGTGGCAGGGTAGCCTAGTGGTTAGAGTGTAGAGGTGGCAGGGTAGCCTAGTGGTTAGAGTGTAGAGGTGGCAGGGTAGCCTAGTGGTTAGAGTGTAGAGGTGGCAGGGTGGCAGGGTAGCCTAGTGGTTAGAGTGTAGAGGTGGCAGGGTTAGAGGCAGAGCCTGAGTGGTTAGAGTGTAGAGGTGGCAGGGTAGCCTAGTGGTTAGAGTGTAGAGGTGGCAGGGTAGCCTAGTGGTTAGAGTGTAGAGGTGGCAGGGTAGCCTAGTGGTTAGAGTGTAGAGGTGGCAGGGTAGCCTAGTGGTTAGAGTGTAGAGGTGGCAGGGTAGCCTAGTGGTTAGAGTGGAGAGGAGGTAGGGTAGCCTAGTGGTTAGAGTGTAGAGGAGGCAGGTAGCCTAGTGGTTAGAGTGGAGAGGAGGTAGGGTAGCCTAGTGGTTAGAGTGTAGAGGCGGCAGGGTAGCCTAGTGGTTAGAGTGTAGAGGCGGGAGGGTAGCCTAGTGGTTAGAGTGCAGAGGTGGCAGGGCAGCCTAGTGGTTAGAGTGTAGAGGTGGCAGGGCAGCCTAGTGGTTAGAGTGTAGAGGTGGTAGGGTAGCCTAGTGGTTAGAGTGCAGAGGTGGCAGGGCAGCCTAGTGGTTAGAGTGCAGAGGCGGCAGGGTAGCCTAGTGGTTAGAGTGTAGAGGTGGGAGGGTAGCCTAGTGGTTAGAGTGCAGAGGTGGCAGGGCAGCCTAGTGGTTAGAGTGTAGAGGTGGTAGGCTAGCCTAGTGGTTAGAGTGTAGAGGTGGCAGGTAGCCTAGTGGTTAGAGTGGAGGGGTGGCAGGGTAGCCTAGTGGTTAGAGTGTAGAGGTGGCAGGGTAGCCTAGAGCGTTGGACTAGTAACCGGAAGGTTGCAAGTTCAAATCCCCGAGCTGACTAGGTACAAATCTGTCGTTCTGCCCCTGAACAGGCAGTTAACCCACTGTTCCTAGGCCGTCATTGAAAATAAGAATTTGTTCTTTAACTGACTTGCCTAGTTAAATAAAGGTAAAAATACAAATGCTCCAACCCACTGAGCCATTGGATGTATTAGGTTGACTGAGTGATGTATTTAACTAGGACTACTCTGACCATGTCGCTCTCCTCCCTGTCCCCAGGTATCTACCTGACCAACATCCTGAAAACAGAGGAGGGGAACCCCGACTTCCTGAAGAGACACGGCAAAGAGCTGATCAACTTCAGTAAGAGGAGGAAAGTAGCAGAAATCACAGGAGAGATACAGCAGTACCAGAACCAGCCTTACTGTCTCAAGGTCCAGCAGGACATCAAGGTAGGCCAATAAAAACCAGCCTTACTGTCTCAAGGTCGGCAATAAAAACCAGCCTTACTGTCTCAAGGTCCAGCAGGACACCAAGGTAGGCCAATAAAAACCAGCCTTACTGTCTCAAGGTCCAGTAGGACACCAAGGTAGGCCAATAAAAACCAGCCTTACTGTCTCAAGGTCCAGTAGGACACCAAGGTAGGCCAATAAAAACCAGCCTTACTGTCTCAAGGTCCAGTAGGACCCCAGGTGGACCAATCAGTCTGTCAGTGTATTCATAAACCACTATTTACTTCCTCTCCCTCTCTCTTCCCCTCTCCCTCTCTCTTCCCCTCCTCTCCATCTCTCTTCCCCTCCTCTCCATCTCTCTTCCCCTCCTCTCCATCTCTCTTCCCCTCCTCTCCCTCTCTCTTCCCCTCCACTCCCTCTCTCTTCCCCTCCTCTCCCTCTCTCTTCCCTCCTCCATCTCTCTTCCCTCCTCTATCTCTCTTCCCTCCTCTCCATCTCTCTTACCCTCCTCCCCATCTCTCTTCCCCTCCTCTCCCTCTTTCTTCCCCTCCTCTCCATATCTCTTCCCATCCTCTCCATCTCTCTTCCCCTCCTCTCCCTCTCTCTTCCCCTCCTCTCCATCTCTCTTCCCCTCCTCTCCATCTCTCTTCCCCTCCTCTCCCTCTTTCATCCCCTCTCCATCTCTCTTCCCCTCCTCTCCCTCTCTCTTCCCCTCCTCTCCCTCTCTCTTCCCCTCCTCTCCCTCTCTCTTCCCCTCCTCTCCTTCTTTCTTCCCCTCCTCTTCCCTCCTTCCTCTTTCCCGTCCTCTCCCTCTTTCTTCCCTCCTCTCCCTCTTTCTTCCCCTCCTCTCCCTCTTTCTTCCCCTCCTCTCCCTCTTTCTTCCCCTCCTCTCCCTCTTTCATCCCCTCCTCTCCCTCTTTCTTCCCCTCCTCTCCCTTCCCCTCCTCTCTGTCTTCCCTTCCTCTCCCTCTCTTCCCCTCTCTCTCTCTCTTCCCTTCCTCTCCCTCTCTTCCCCTCCTCTCCCTCTTTCCCCTTCCCCTTTCTCTTTCTTCCCCTCTTTCTTCCCCTCTCCCTCTTCCCCTCCTCTCTCTTCCCCTCCCTCTTTCATACCCCTCCTCTCCCTCTTTCTTCCCTCCCTCTCCCTTCCCCTCCTCTCCCTTCCCCTCCCTCTCTCTTCCCCTCCTCTCCCTTCCTCTCCCTCTCTTCCCCTCCTCTCCCTCTCTCTTCCCCTCCTCTCCCTCTCTCTTCCCCTCCTCTCCTCTTTCTCTCACTTCCTCTCCCTCCCTCCCTTTTTTTCTCGGCCTCTCCCTCTTCTGCACCAGAATGACAGTGTTCTCCTTGCCATTATCGACTCTTAAGGAGAATTATTCATCTGATGGCCTGCATTGTGTCTTGTGTTTGGTTTCTGATGGCCTGCGTTGTGTCTTGTGTTTGGTTTCTGATGGCCTGCATTGTGTCTTGTGTTTGGTTTCTGATGGCCTGCATTGTGTCTTGTTTGTTTTTTCTCGTCCCAGAGGTTTTTTGAGAACCTGAACCCGATGGGCAGTCTGGGTGAGAAGGAGTTCTCTGACTATCTGTTCAACAAGTCTCAGGAGATTGAGCCTCGCAACTGCAAGCAGCCGCCACGATTCGTAAGATTAATTTATACGTATCGTCCGTCAGGGTGACGATCAGTTCTACATCACAAAAAAAAACAATGGAGCAGGAAGATGAAAAGCAACGAGAAACATTTTTAAATTGCAATTTCAGGATGACTTCCTGAATTGACTGTGCAGAAAATACTTTCTCATAAATTCATCTGTCTTTTTTAACAAAGTGCTTAACAGTTACCAGGTCCTCAACCCTCCTCTTTTTACCCTCTCTCCTCCAGCCCAGGAAGACCCTGTACCCCCTGAAGTCCCCGGGGATCCGGCCGGTGCGCACCTCTACGTCAGGGACCCTGAAGGGCCACCCCGTACCCTTGGAGAGAGAGCCCCCGCACAAGATCACCTTCAGGAGCATCGCTGAGACGGAGCATGAGACCTCTTCCGTAGCCTCGGTCCCCACCTCACCCAACACCCCCACCCCTCCGCAGTCTGCCACCTCAGACCTCATCTCTGTCTTCATGGAACAAGATCTCTGCACCTCCTACGGTGAGGCTGGGGCACATAGAGGCAGACACACACACACACAGTTGTACATAAATACACACACAGACACACAGTTGTACATAAATAAACACACAGACACACACAGTTGTACATAAAGACACACACAGACACACAGTTGTACATAAAGACACACACAGACACACTTATCTCTGGTGAAACACTGTGAATGGTATCGCTGGTGATATTGGTAGAACCGATATATTTCAACATCTGTCTTCATTTTACAGGTGGAAACTCCATATTCGCTAATGTACTCCTCCCACCCTCAAGTGAGTGTTACGGATGCTGTGTCCCCCCTGAGTCCCCCCCCTGCTGTGTCGAGTCCCCCCTGCTGTGTCGAGTCCCCCCTGCTGTGTCGAGTCCCCCCTGCTGTGTCGAGTCCCCCTGTCTCCCCCTGCTGTGTCGTCCCCCTGCTGTGTCGAGTCCCCCTGCTGTGTCGAGTCCCCCTGCTGTGTCGAGTCCCCCCTGCTGTGTCGAGTCCCCCCCAGCTGTGTCGAGTCCCCCTGCTGTGTCGAGTCTCCCCCCTGCAGTGTCGAGTCTCCCCCTGCTGTGTCGAGTCTCCCCCCTGCTGTGTCGAGTCTCCCCTGCTGTGTCGAGTCTCCCCTGCTGTGTCGAGTCTCCCCCTGCTGTGTCGAGTCTCCCCCTGCTGTGTCGAGTCTCCCCCTGCTGTGTCGAGTCTCCCCCTGCTGTGTCGAGTCTCCCCTGCTGTGTCGAGTCTCCCCCTGCTGTGTCGAGTCTCCCCCCTGTGTCGAGTCTCCCCCTGCTGTGTCGAGTCTCCCCCTGCTGTGTCGAGTCTCCCCTGCTGTGTCGAGCCCCCCTGCTGTGTCGAGTCTCCCCCTGCTGTGTCGAGTCTCCCCCTGCTGTGTCGAGTCTCCCCCTGCTGTGTCGAGTCTCCCCCTGCTGTGTCGAGTCTCCCCCTGCTGTGTCGAGTCTCCCCCTGCTGTGTCGAGTCTCCCCCTGCTGTGTCTCCCCTGCTGTGTCGAGTCTCCCCCTGCTGTCTCGAGTCCCCCTGCCGTGTCGAGTCTCCCCCCTGCCATGTCGAGTCTCCCCCCCTGTGTCGAGCCCCCCCCTTGCTGTGTCGAGTCCTCCCCCTGCTGTGTCGAGTCTCCCCCTGCTGTGTCGAGTCCCCCTGCTGTGTCGAGTCCCCCTTGCCGTGTCGAGCCCCCCTGCTGTGTCGAGCCCCCTGCCGTGTGTCGAGGTCCCCCCGCCGTGTCGAGTATCCCCCCATGCCGAGTCTCCCCCTGCCGGAGTCTCCCCCTGCCGTGTCGAGCCCCCCCGCCGTGTCGAGTCTCCCCTGCCGTGTCCAGTCTCCCCCTGCCGTGTCGAGTCTCCCCCCTGCCGTGTCGAGTCCCCCCTTGCCGTGTCGAGTCCCCCCTTGCTGTGTCGAGTCCCCCCTTGCCGTGTCGAGCCCCCCCTTGCCGTGTCGAGCCCCCCCTTGCCGTGTCGAGCCCCCCTGCTGTGTTGAGCCCCCCTGCCGTGTCGAGGCCCCCTTGCCGTGTTTAGGCCCCCTTGCCGTGTCGAGCCCCCTGCCGGTGTCGGAGCCCCTGCCGTGTCGAGCCCCCCTTGCCGTGTCGAGCCCCCTTTGCCGTGCCGAGCCCCCCCTGCCGTGTCGAGCCCCTTGCCGTGTCGAGCCCCCCTTGCCGTGTCGAGCCCCCCTGCCGTGTCGAGCCCCCTGCCGTGTCGGGCCCCCTCCCCTTGCCGTGTCGAGCCCCCCTTGCCGTGTCGGCCCCCCTGCCGTGTCGAGCCCCCCTTGCCGTGTCGGGCCCCCTTGCCGTGTCGAGCCCCCCCTTGCCGTGTCGAGCCCCCTTGCTGTGTCGAGCCCCCCCTTGCCGTGTCGAGGCCCCCCGCTGTGTCGAGCCCCCCTTGCCGTGTCGAGCCCCCCCTTGCCGCGTGTCGAGCCCCCTTGCCGTGCCGTCGAGCCCCCTTGCTGTGCCCCCCCTCGAGCCCCCCTGCCGTGTCGAGCCCCCTGCCGTGTCGAGTCCTCCCTCAGTCTACTGTATGACACGTGCTGGTGTTAAAAGGGCTTTATCAATACATTTGATTGATTGATTGATCTCTTGTACCCTGCTATGTGTAGAGATCCAGTCAGTATCGTGTGGAAGCCTTCACCAGCTAGGAGAGGACTTACTCAAACCCCCTCCACTTCCCCCTCGCAGGAAGGATGCTTTCTCTGAGACCAAGGTTAAAACACACACACACGCACACCATGGTTTCTGTTAGGAAAATATGGCACGGGACATTTGAATGTCAGAATTTTAATTTACCAAACATTTAAGAAATGTACCAGACCCGTGTCATGCATTGGTTGCTTAACCTAAATCAGAGCGTTCATCCACAGGGCTCAGAATGACAGAAATCACATTTTAGATGATGTCGTTTTTTCTCCACATTGACTCTGTACCGGTACCCCCTGTATATAGCCTCCACATTGACTCTGTACCGGTACCCCCTGTATATAGCCTCCACATTGACTCTGTACCGGTACACCCTGTATATAGCCTCCACATTGACTCTATACCGTAATACCCTGTATATAGCCTCCACATTGACTCTGTACCGGTACCCCCTGTATATAGCCTCCACATTGACTCTGTACTGTAATACCCTGTATATAGCCTCCACATTGACTCTGTACCGGTACCCCCTGTATATAGCCTCCACATTGACTCTGTACTGTAATACCCTGTATATAGCCTTCACATTGACTCTGTACCGTACCCCTGTATAGCCTCCACATTGACTCTGTACCGGTACCCTGTATATAGCCTCCACATTGACTCTGTACCGGTACCCCCTGTATATAGCCTCCACATTGACTCTGTACCGGTACCCCCTGTATATAGCCTCCACATTGACTCTGTACCGGTACACCCTGTATATAGCCTCCACATTGACTCTGTACTGTAATACCCTGTATATAGCCTCCACATTGACTCTGTACCGGTACCCCCTGTATATAGCCTCCACATTGACTCTGTACTGTAATACCCTATATATAGCCTCCACATTGACTCTGTACCGGTACCCCCTGTATATAGTCTCCACATTGACTCTGTACCTGTACTCCCTGTATATAGTCTCCACATTGACTCTGTACCAGTACCCCCTGTATATAGCCTCCATATTGACTCTGTACCGGTACCCCTGTATATAGCCTCCACATTGACTCTGTACCGGTACCCCCTGTATATAGCCTCCACATTGACTCTGTACCGTACCCCTGTATATAGCTCCACATTGACTCTGTGTACCGGTACCCCCTGTATATAGCCTCCACATTGACTCTGTACCGTAATACCCTGTATATAGCCTCCACATTGACTCTGTACCGGTACCCCTGTATATAGCCTCCACATTGACTCTGTACCGTACCCCCTGTATATAGCCTCCACATTGACTCTGTACCGTTGCCCTGTATAGCCTCCACATTGACTCTGTACTGTACCCCCTGTATATAGCCTCCACATTGACTCTGTACCGTACACCCTGTATATAGCCTCCACATTGACTCTGTACTGTAATACCCTGTATATAGCCTCCACATTGACTCTGTACCGGTGCCCTGTATATAGCCTCCACATTGACTCTGTACTGTAATACCCTGTATATAGCCTCCACATTGACTCTGTACCGGTACCCCCTGTATATAGCCTCCACATTGACTCTGTACCGGTACCCCTGTATATAGTCTCCACATTGACTCTGTACCGGTACCCCCTGTATATAGCCTCCACATTGACTCTGTGCAGTACCCCCTGTATATAGCCTCCACATTGACTCTGTGCCGGGTACCCCCTGTATATAGCCTCCACATTGACTCTGTACCGGTACACCCTGTATATAGCTCCACACATTGACTCTGTTCCG
The DNA here is from genome assembly GCF_034236695.1 of Oncorhynchus nerka. Taxonomy (NCBI): domain Eukaryota; kingdom Metazoa; phylum Chordata; class Actinopteri; order Salmoniformes; family Salmonidae; genus Oncorhynchus; species Oncorhynchus nerka. The sequence goes on along the minus strand of NC_088413.1, from coordinate 79,018,474 downwards.
GTACCTGTATATAGCCTCCACATTGACTCTACTGGTACCCCTGTATATAGCCTCCACATTGACTCTACTGGTACCCACCTGTATATAGCCTCCACATTGACTCTGTACCGGTACCCCTGTATATAGCCTCCACATTGACTCTGTACCGGTACCCCCTGTATATAGCCTCTCCATTGACTCTGTACCGGTACCACACCTGTATATAGCCTCCCACATGACTCTGTACCTGTTGCCTGTATATAGCCTCCACATTGACTCTGTACCGGCTACATTGACTCCTGGTATATATAGCCTCCACATTGACTCTGTACCGGTACACCTGTATATAGCCTCCACATTGACTCTGTTCCAGTACCCCTGTATATAGCCTCCACATTGACTCTACTGGTACCCCTGTATATAGCCTCCACATTGACTCTGTACCGTACCACCTGTATATAGCCTCCACATTGACTCTGTACCAGTACCCCTGTATATAGCCTCCACATTGACTCTGTACTGTAATACCCTGTATATAGCCTCCACATTGACTCTGTACCGTACCCCTGTATATAGTCTCCACATTGACTCTGTACCGGTACCCCCTGTATATAGCCTCCACATTGACTCTGTACACTGTACCCCCTGTATAGCCTCCACATTGACTCTGTACCGGTACCCCTGTATATAGCCTCCACATTGACTCTGTACCGGTACACCCTGTATATAGCCTCCACATTGACTCTGTACTGTAATACCCTGTATATAGCCTCCACATTGACTCTGTACCGGGCACTCTCCCTGTATATAGCCTCCACATTGACTCTGTACTGTAATACCCTGTATATAGCCTCCACATTGACTCTGTACTGGTACCCTGTATATAGCCTCCACATTGACTCTGTACCTGTACTCCCTGTATATAGCCTCCACATTGACTCTGTACCAGTACCCCCTGTATATAGCCTCCATATTGACTCTGTACTGGTACCCCTGTATATAGCCTCCACATTGACTCTGTACCGTACCACCTGTATATAGCCTCCACATTGACTCTGTACCAGTACCCCTGTATATAGCCTCCACATTGACTCTGTACCGGTACCCCCTGTATATAGCCTCCACATTGACTCTGTACTGTAATACCCTGTATATAGCCTCCACATTGACTCTGTACCGGGTACCCCTGTATATAGCCTCCACATTGACTCTGTACCGGTACCCCCTGTATATAGCCTCCACATTGACTCTGTACCGGTACCCCTGTATATAGCCTCCACATTGACTCTGTTCCGGTACCCCTGTATATAGCCTCCACATTGACTCTACTGGTACACCCTGTATATAGCCTCCACATTGACTCTGTACTGTAATACCCTGTATATAGCCTCCACATTGACTCTGTACCAGTACCCCTGTATATAGCCTCCACATTGACTCTGTACTGTAATACCCTGTATATAGCCTCCACATTGACTCTGTACCGTACCCCCTGTATATAGCCTCCACATTGACTCTGTACCGGTACCCCCTGTATATAGCTCCACATTGACTCTGTACTGGTACCCCCTGTATATAGCCTCACATTGACTCTGTGCCGGTGCCTGTATATAGTCTCCACATTGACTCTGTACCGGTACCCCCTGTATATAGCCTCCACATTGACTCTGTACCGGTACACCCTGTATATAGCCTCCACATTGACTCTGTTCCGGCACCCTGTATATAGCCTCCACATTGACTCTACTGGTACCCTGTATATAGCCTCCACATTGACTCTGTACCGTAACACCTGTATATAAGCCTCCACATTGACTCTGTACAGGTACCCCCTGTATATAGCCTCCACATTGACTCTGTACCGTACCTCTGTATATAGCTTCCACATTGGACTCTGTACCGGCAAACCTGTATATAGCCTCCACATTGACTCTGTACCACCACCTGTATATAGTCTCCACATTGACTCTGTACCGGTACCCCTGTATATAGCCTCCACATTGACTCTGTACCGTACACACCCTGTATATAGCCTCCACATTGACTCTGTTCCGGTACCCCCTGTATATAGCCTCCACATTGACTCTACTGGTACCCCTGTATATAGCCTCCACATTGACTCTGTACCGGTACCACCTGTATATAGCCTCCACATTGACTCTGTACCAGTACCCCCTGTATATAGCCTCCACATTGACTCTGCACGTACCCTGTATATAGCCTCCACATTGACTCTGTACCGGTACCACCTGTATATAGCCTCCACATTGACTCTGTACCGTGCCCCCTGTATATAGCCTCCCATATTGACTCTGTACTGGTACCCCCTGTAGCCTCCACATTGACTCTGTGCCGAGGTACCCCTGTATATAGTCTCCACATGACTCGGCACCGGTACCCCCTGTATATAGTCTCTACATTGACTCTGT
>NC_088413.1:78991839-79015566 GCF_034236695.1 Oncorhynchus nerka | reverse complement strand
AGACAGGTAGGTAGTTATTGGTCAGGTAGATACCTGGGACAGACGAGGTAGGTAGGTAGGTATTGGTCAGGTAGATACCTGGGACAGACAGTAGTAGGTAGTTATTGGTCAGGTAGATACCTGGGACAGACAGGGTAGGTAGTTATTGGTCAGGTAGATACCTGGGACAGACAGGTAGGTAGTTATTGGTCAGGTAGATACCTGGGACAGACGGGAGGTAGGTAGTTATTGGTCAGGTAGATACCTGGGACAGACGGGGAGGTAGGTAGATACCTGGGACAGACAGGTAGGTCAGGGGATACCTGGGACAGACGGGAGGTAGGTAGTTATTGGTCAGGTAGATACCTGGGACAGACGGGTAGGTAGGTAGTTATTGGTCAGGTAGATACCTGGGACAGACGGGTAGGTAGGTAGTTATTGGTCAGGTAGATACCTGGGACAGACGGGTAGGTAGGTAGTTATTGGTCAGGTAGATACCTGGGACAGACGGGGAGGTAGGTAGTTATTGGTCAGGTAGATACCTGGGACAGACGGTAGGTAGGGTAGGGGACAGACGGGGAGGTTATTGGTCAGGTAGATACCTGGGACAGACAGGACAGACGGGGAGATACCTGGGACAGACAGGTTATTGGTCAGGTAGATACCTGGGACAGACAGGTAGGTAGTTATTGGTCAGGTAGATACCTGGGACAGACGGGTAGGTAGGTAGTTATTGGTCAGGTAGATACCTGGGACAGACGGGTAGGTAGGTAGTTATTGGTCAGGTAGATACCTGGGACAGACAGGTAGGTAGTTATTGGTCAGGTAGATACCTGGGACAGACGGGGTAGGTAGGTAGTTATTGGTCAGGTAGATACCTGGGACAGACGGTAGGTAGTTATTGGTCAGATAGATACCTGGGACAGACAGGTAGGTAGTTATTGGTCAGGTAGATACCTGGGACAGACAGGTAGGTAGTTATTGGTCAGGTAGATACCTGGGACAGACGGGTAGGTAGGTAGTTATTGGTCAGGTAGATACCTGGGACAGACGGGTAGGTAGGTAGTTATTGGTCAGGTAGATACCTGGGACAGACGGGTAGGTAGGTAGTTATTGGTCAGGTAGATACCTGGGACAGACGGGTAGGTAGGTAGTTATTGGTCAGGTAGATACATGGGACAGACGGGGAGGTAGGTAGTTATTGGTCAGGTAGATACCTGGACAGACGGGTAGGTAGGTAGTTATTGGTCAGGTAGATACCTGGGACAGACAGGTAGGTAGTTATTGGTCAGGTAGATACCTGGGACAGACAGGTAGGTAGTTATTGGTCAGGTAGATACCTGGGACAGACGGGTAGGTAGGTAGTTATTGGTCAGGTAGATACCTGGGTTATTGGTCAGGTAGATACCTGGGACAGACGGGTAGGTAGGTAGTTATTGGTCAGGTAGATACCTGGGACAGACGGGGAGGTAGGTAGTTATTGGTCAGGTAGATACCTGGGACAGACGGGGAGGTAGGTAGTTATTGGTCAGGTAGATACCTGGGACAGACGGGGAGGTAGGTAGTTATTGGTCAGGTAGATACCTGGGACAGGCGGTCAGGAGATACCTGGGACAGACGTAGGTAGTATTGGTCAGGTAGATACCTGGGACAGACGGGTAGGTAGGTAGTTATTGGTCAGGTAGATACCTGGGACAGACGGGTAGGTAGGTAGTTATTGGTCAGGTAGATACCTGGGACAGACGGGTAGGTAGGTAGTTATTGGTCAGGTAGATACCTGGGACAGACGGGTAGGTAGGTAGTTATTGGTCAGGTAGATACCTGGGACAGACGGGGAGGTAGGTAGTTATTGGTCAGGTAGATACCTGGGACAGACGGGTAGGTAGGTAGTTATTGGTCAGGTAGATACCTGGGACAGACGGGTAGGTAGGTAGTTATTGGTCAGGTAGATACCTGGGACAGACAGGTAGGTAGTTATTGGTCAGGTAGATACCTGGGACAGACAGGTAGGTAGTTATTGGTCAGGTAGATACCTGGGACAGACGGGTAGGTAGGTAGTTATTGGTCAGGTAGATACCTGGGACAGACAGGTAGGTAGTTATTGGTCAGGTAGATACCTGGGACAGACGGGTAGGTAGGTAGTTATTGGTCAGGTAGATACCTGGGACAGACAGGTAGGTAGTTATTGGTCAGGTAGATACCTGGGACAGACAGGTAGGTAGTTATTGGTCAGGTAGATACCTGGGACAGACGGGTAGGTAGGTAGTTATTGGTCAGATAGATACCTGGGACAGACAGGTAGGTAGTTATTGGTCAGGTAGATACCTGGGACAGACAGGTAGGTAGTTATTGGTCAGGTAGATACCTGGGACAGACGGTCAGGTAGATACCTGGGACAGACAGGTAGGTAGTTATTGGTCAGGTAGATAGTTATTGGTCAGGTAGATACCTGGGACAGACGGGTAGGTAGGTAGTTATTGGTCAGGTAGATACCTGGGACAGACAGGTAGGTAGGTAGTTATTGGTCAGGTAGATACCTGGGACAGACGGGTAGGTAGGTAGTTATTGGTCAGGTAGATACATGGGACAGACAGGTAGGTAGTTATTGGTCAGGTAGATACCTGGGACAGACGGGTAGGTAGGTAGTTATTGGTCAGATAGATACCTGGGACAGACAGGTAGGTAGTTATTGGTCAGGTAGATACCTGGGACAGACAGGTAGGTAGTTATTGGTCAGGTAGATACCTGGGACAGACGGGGAGGTAGGTAGTTATTGGTCAGGTAGATACCTGGGACAGACGGGTAGGTAGGTAGTTATTGGTCAGGTAGATACCTGGGACAGACGGGTAGGTAGGTAGTTATTGGTCAGGTAGATACCTGGGACAGACAGGTAGGTAGATGGGGCAGGTAGTTACCTGGTCAGGTAGGTAGTTACCTGGTCAGGAAGGTAGTTGGGGCAGGTAGATACCTGGTCAGGTAGGTAGTTGGTCAGGTAGGTAGATGGTCAGGTAGGTAGATGGGGCAGGCAGATGGCCTCAGGTAGGTAGAGATGGGGCAGGTAGATACCTGGTCAGGTAGGTAGATGGTCAGGTAGGTAGATGGGGGCAGGTAGATACCTGGTCAGGTAGGTAGATGGGGCAGGTCAGGTAGGTAGATGGGGCAGGTAGATATCTGGCAGGTAGATACATGGTCAGGTAGGTAGATGGGGCAGGTCAGGTAGGTAGATGGGGCAGGTAGATAGGGCAGGGCCAGATGGTATGCGTGTGTCACCTAATACCCTTTTCACAGTATAATTCTGACCCGAACCGTACTGTGCTGGCTTCAACATATTCCCTTTCTCATTGTCCTTTACAGTATGGTTCCAGCAACTATGTTGGATAGGTGACAGGTCAGTAGAGTTCAGTCTCAGTACTGTGACAGGTCAGTAGAGTTCAGTCAGTCTCAGTCCTGTGAGGAGGATGTGGTTCTGTGTGTCAGGTCAGTAGAGTTCAGTCAGTCTCAGTACTGTGAGGAGGATGTGGTTCTGTGTGTCAGGTCAGTAGAGTTCAGTCAGTCTCAGTACTGTGAGGAGGATGTGGTTCTGTGTGTCAGGTCAGTAGAGTTCAGTCAGTCTCAGTACTGTGACAGGTCAGTAGAGTTCAGTCAGTCTCAGTACTGTGAGGAGGATGTGGTTCTGTGTGTCAGTGTGCTCCCGTCTGTCCGGAAGGTCAGTTAGTCTCAAACTGAAAGGCACGAGGGCTGGGTCAGGTCAGTGGAGTTCAGCTCAGCTCAGGTACTTCAAATGGTCCTGGCTCAGTTCCACTGCTGTCTCAGTAGGTTCCTCTTCTTCCTGTCGGGGATGTAGTTCTGAAAGACAAGAACAACATGTCTCAGTACTAACTGTGCTGCTCAGGTCAGGATTGGGAGAATGTCAATAGCATTTTCTTGATTCAGGTCAGCCTTCAGTCAGTCTCAGTAACCCATTGGATGAGAAGGTCAGAGGGGAGGGACCTCTGACTCTCTCATCCAATGGGTTTTGGAGGAGGAGATTGGACGTGACGAATCAAATAAATGTATTGTCTTAGTGCTCAATAGGCACCAGACAATACACATTGCATGCTGGCAGGATTGGGGGACAATTATATTTCATTGTATGAAACAGAATATACCCGTTTACTACTGTATTGAAACAGAATATACCCGTTTACTACTGTATTGAAACAGAATATACCCGTTTACTACTGTATTGAAACAGAATATACCCGTTTACTGTGTATTGAAACAGAATATACCCGTTTACTACTGTATTGAAACAGAATATACCCGTTTACTACTGTATTGAAACAGAATATACCCGTTTACTACTGTATTGAAACAGAATATACCCGTTTACTTCTGGTTTGAAACAGAATATACCCGTTTACTACTGTATTGAAACAGAATATACCCGTTTACTACTGTATTGAAACAGAATATACCCGTTTACTACTGTATTGAAACAGAATATACCCGTTTACTACTGTATTGAAACAGAATATACCCGTTTACTACTGGTTTGAAACAGAATATACCAGTTTACTACTGGTTTGAAGCAGAACATACCAGTTTACTACTGTATTGAAACAGAACATACCCGTTTACTACTGTATTGAAACAGAACATACCCGTTTACTTCTGGTTTGAAACAGAACATACCCGTTTACTTCTGGTTTGAAACAGAACATACCCGTTTACTTCTGGTTTGAAACAGAACATACCCGTTTACTACTGTATTGAAACAGAATATACCCGTTTACTACTGTATTGAAACAGAATATACCCGTTTACTACTGGTTTGAAACAGAATATACCCGTTTACTACTGGTTTGAAACAGAATATACCCGTTTACTACTGGTTTGAAACAGAATATACCCGTTTACTACTGGTTTGAAACAGAATATACCCGTTTACTTCTGGTTTGAAACAGAATATACCCGTTTACTTCTGGTTTGAAACAGAATATACCCGTTTACTACTGTATTGAAACAGAATATACCCGTTTACTTCTGGTTTGAAACAGAACATACCCGTTTACTTCTGGTTTGAAACAGAACATACCCGTTTACTTCTGGTTTGAAACAGAACATACCCGCTTACTTCTGGTTTGAAACAGAACATACCCGTTTACTTCTGGTTTGAAACAGAACATACCCGTTTACTTCTGGTTTGAAACAGAACATACCCGTTTACTTCTGGTTTGAAACAGAACATACCCGTTTACTTCTGGTTTGAAACAGAACATACCCGTTTACTTCTGGTTTGAAACAGAACATACCCGTTTACTTCTGGTTTGAAACAGAACATACCCGTTTACTTCTGGTTTGAAACAGAACATACCCGTTTACTTCTGGTTTGAAACAGAATATACCCGTTTACTACTGTATTGAAACAGAATATACCCGTTTACTACTGTATTGAAACAGAATATACCCGTTTACTACTGTATTGAAACAGAATATACCCGTTTACTTCTGGTTTGAAACAGAATATACCCGTTTACTTCTGGTTTGAAACAGAATATACCCGTTTACTTCTGGTTTGAAACATAATATACCCGTTTACTTCTGGTTTGAAACATAATATACCCGTTTACTTCTGGTTTGAAACAGAATATACCCGTTTACTTCTGGTTTGAAACAGAACATACCCGTTTACTTCTGGTTTGAAACAGAACATACCCGTTTACTTCTGGTTTGAAACAGAATATACCCGTTTACTTCTGGTTTGAAACAGAATATACCCGTTTACTTCTGGTTTGAAACAGAATATACCCGTTTACTTCTGGTTTGAAACAGAATATACCCGTTTACTTCTGGTTTGAAACGGAATTGACGTCAACCTTGCATCCAGGTTCTGCTACAAACAGTAATGGTTGGTTAAACTGCCCAAATGGCACCCTATTCCCTACATAGTGCACTACTTTTATCCCGAATATAACCTATGCTCTCTATATAGGAACAGTGTACCATTTGGGCCGTCCCTACTACATGTCTGGGCTGTGTTCACCTTGGACGGTGCGTCTGTTTGTGTATGTCTGGCTGTGCGATCACCTCAAAGGTGTGGTCGAGCCGGTAGACGGGGACAGAGTTGATGGCAGAGACCACCTCCAGAACACCATTGAAGTTGTTGAGCTCCTGAAACACCTGGAGGATCTCAATGACCCGCGTTAACACCGCTACTCTCTCATCCAGGTTCTCTGCTTCCACAATACACCTGAGACAGAGAGAGAGACAAGAGACAGAGCCAGGGAGAGATGGGAGACAGTGAGAGAGAGAGAGAGAGAGACAGTGAGAGAGAGAGAGAGACAGTGAGAGAGAGAGAGAGAGACAGCGAGAGAGAGAGACAGCGAGAGAGAGAGACAGCGAGAGAGAGAGACGGAGACAGCGAGAGAGACAGCGAGAGAGAGACAGCGAGAGAGAGAAGCAGGAGAGAGACAGCGAGAGAAGAGACAGCTGAGAGAGGAGACAGCGAGAGAGAGAGACAGCGAGAGACAGCGAGAGAGAGAGACGGGAGACAGCGAGAGAGAGAGACGGGAGACAGCGAGAGAGAGAGACGGGAGACAGCGAGAGAGAGAACGGGGGACATAGAGAGAGAGACGGGAGACAGCAGAGAGAGAGACGGGAGACAGCGAGAGAGAGACAGACAGCGAGAGAGAGACAGACAGCGAGAGAGAGACGGGAGACAGCGAGAGAGAGACGGAGACAGCGAGAGAGAGACCGGCGAGAGAGAGACGGGAGACAGCTGAGAGAGAGACGGGAGACAGCGAGAGAGAGACGACGGAGACAGCTGAGACGGAGACAGCGAGACGGAGACGGGAGACAGCTGGTTTGAGACAGCGAGAGAGAGACGGGGAGACAGCGAGAGAGAGAGACGGGGAGACAGCGAGAGAGAGAGAGAGGGAGACAGCGAGAGAGAGACCCTTAGACAGCGAGAGAGAGAGACAGCGAGAGAGAGACAAGACAGCGAGAGAGAGACGGGAACAGCGAGAGAGAGAGACAGCGAGAGAGAAATGGCACGAGAGAGAGAGCTGGGAGACAGCGAGAGAGAGACGGGAGACAGCGAGAGAGAGACGGGGAGACAGCGAGAGAGAGACGGAGCGAGAGGAGACAGCGAGACCAGGAGAGACAGCGAGAGAGAGACGGGAGACAGCGAGAGAGAGACACGGAGACAGCGAGAGACGGAGACAGCGAGAGAGAGACAGCGAGAGAGAGATCAGCGAGGAGAGACAGCGAGAGAGAGAGACGGGAGACAGCGAGAGAGAGAGAGACGGACAGCGAGACCAGAGAGACGGGAGACAGCGAGAGAGACGGGAGACAGCGAGAGAGAGAGACGGGAGACAGCGAGAGAGAGAGACGGGAGACAGCGAGAGAGAGAGACGGGAGACAGCGAGAGAGAGAGACGGGAGACAGCGAGAGAGAGAGACGGGAGACAGCGAGAGAGAGAGACGGGAGACAGCGAGAGAGAGACAGCGAGAGACGGGAGACAGCGAGAGAGAGAGACGAGAGACAGCGAGAGACGGGAGACAGCGAGAGAGAGACAGCGAGAGAGAGACAGCGAGAGAGAGACAGCGAGAGACGGGAGACAGCGAGAGAGAGACGGGAGACGAGAGAGAGGGGAGACAGCGAGAGAGAGAGACGGGAGACAGCGAGAGAGAGAGACGGAGACAGCGAGAGAGACGGAGACAGCGAGAGAGAGAGACGGGAGACAGCGAGAGAGAGAGACGGGAGACAGCGAGAGAGAGACGGGAGACAGCGAGAGAGAGAGACGGGAGACAGCGAGAGAGAGAGACGGGAGACAGCGAGAGAGAGACGGGAGACAGCGAGAGAGAGACGGGAGACAGCGAGAGAGACGGAGACAGCGAGAGAGAGAGACAGCGAGAGAGAGACAGCGAGAGAGAGACGGGAGACAGCGAGAGAGAGACGGGAGACAGCGAGAGAGAGACAGCGAGAGAGAGACAGCGAGAGGAGACAGCGAGAGAGAGACGGGGAGACAGCGAGAGAGAGACAGACAGCGAGAGAGAGACAGCGCGAGAGAGAGAGACGGGAGACAGCGAGAGAGAGAGACGGAGACAGCGAGAGAGAGAGACGGGAGACAGCGAGAGAGAGACGGGAGACAGCGAGAGAGAGACGGGAGACAGCGAGAGAGACGGGGAGACAGCGAGAGAGAGAGAGACAGAGACAGCGAGACGGGAGACAGCGAGAGAGAGACGGAGAGAGAGACGGAGACAGCGAGAGAGAGAGACGGAGACAGCGAGAGAGAGAGACGGAGACAGCTAAGAGAGAGACGGGAGACAGCGAGAGAGAGAGACGGGAGACAGCGAGAGAGAGAGACGGGGACAGCGAGAGAGGATCTCAGCGAGAGAATGACGGGACACAGCGAGAGAGAGAGACGGGAGACAGCGAGAGAGAGAGACGGGAGACAGCGAGAGAGAGACTTAGACAGCGAGAGAGAGAGACGGGAGACAGCGAGTTCTTAGACAGCGAGAGAGAGACAGAGACAGCGAGAGACGGAGACAGCGAGAGAGAGACAGCGAGAGAGAGAGACGGGAGACAGCGAGAGAATATAGACGGGAGACAGCGAGAGAGACGGAGACAGCGAGAGAGAGAGACGGAGACAGCGAGAGAGACGGGAGACAGCGAGAGAGAGACGGGGAGACAGCTTAGAGAGACAGCGAGAGAGAGAGACGGGAGACAGCGAGAGAGAGACACGGAGACAGCGAGAGACAGACAGCGAGAGAGAGAGACGGGAGACAGCGAGAGACGGAGACAGCGAGAGAGAGACGGGAGACAGTGAGATAGAGAAAGGAAATGGATCTCAGTATTAATGTTACTGAGTTCACAGCAGGGAGATGTTCATTAGTCCACACCGTAGCAAAACTTTTTGGCAATAGAAAATGAAAATCTGTGTTCTTATTGGACAAGTTCAGGTAGTATGGCTCTATTTGATTTTTTTTTTTAAACGTTTCCCACCTACTGAAACGGACCCAGCTAACCTCTGAACCCCAGGGCTTGGGTGAGTGGTGGAACTACTCACTTCTCGAACCACAGCGTGAGGTTGGTGGTGTGACGGATCATCCTCAGCAGGTTGGGAGAGTTATTCTCCTTGTCCTCTTTAGTCCAGACACTCCCCACCAGCTCAGACGGCCTCACAGCCCTGCAGAGGACACACACACGTCAATAACATTACCCATACAACCTTACTGGCAATAGCATTACCCATACATTACCGACAGTAACATTACCCATACAACCTTACTGACAGTAACATTACCCATACAACCTTACTGACAGTAACATTACCCATACAACCTTACTGACAGTAACATTACCCATATAACATTACTGACAGTAACATTACCCATACAACCTTACTGGCAATAGCATTACCCATACATTACCGACAGCAACATTACCCATACAACCTTACTGACAGTAACATTACCCGTACAACCTTACTGACAGTAACATTACCCATATAACATTACCCGTACAACCTTACTGACAGTAACATTACCCATACAACCTTACTGACAGTAACATTACCCATACAACCTTACTGATAGTAACATTACCCATATAACATTACTGACAGTAACATTACCCATACAACCTTACTGACAGTAACATTACCCGTACAACCTTACTGACAGTAACATTACCCGTACAACCTTACTGACAGTAACATTACCCATACAACATTACCCATATAACATTACCCGTACAACCTTACTGACAGTAACATTACCCGTACAACCTTACTGACAGTAACATTACCCATATAACATTACCCATATAACATTACCCGTACAACCTTACTGACAGTAACATTACCCATACAACCTTACTGACAGTAACATTACCCATACAACCTTACTGACAGTAACATTACCCATATAACATTACCCATATAACATTACCCGTACAATAACAGTAATATTATAGTAGTGGAAGGTAGAGTACTATTATAGTAGTGGAAGGTAGAGTACTATTATAGTAGTGGAAGGTAGAGTACTATTATAGTAGTGGAAGGTAGAGTACTATTATAGTAGTGGAAGGTAGAGTAATATTATAGTAGTGGAAGGTAGAGTAATATTATAGTAGTGGAAGGTAGAGTAATATTATAGTAGTGGAAGGTAGAGTACTATTATAGTAGTGGAAGGTAGAGTACTATTATAGTAGTGGAAGGTAGAGTACTATTATAGTAGTGGAAGGTAGAGTAATATTATAGTAGTGGAAGGTAGAGTACTATTATAGTAGTGGAAGGTAGAGTACTATTATAGTAGTGGAAGGTAGAGTACTATTATAGTAGTGGAAGGTAGAGTACTATTATAGTAGTGGAAGGTAGAGTAATATTATAGTAGTGGAAGGTAGAGTAATATTATAGTAGTGGAATACTTAGGAGGTGTCACCATGGTAACAGTGGTCTCACCTGTACAGTTCAGACTCCAGAAGGGTGAGCTGGCGGGCGATCTCTATGGGGTGAAGGGTCATGAGGTCAAAGGTGTCCGTCTGACCCAGGCGGCTGATGTGCCACTCGATGGGCGGGGGCGGGCTCTCGAAGGTGATGTTGTGGCTGACCCCGTTGGACTGAGTCTGCATCTTCCTCTTGATGATCTTGTTGATGGACTCCACCCACTTTCTCATCGACTTTCCTGGTCAAGAAAGAAGGAGGACTTTTTCAGAGACAGGAAATGTGTCTCTGTACAGGGTCAGCCGCGTGGTGCAGCACATATAAAACATGACCTTTGTCCCCATCTAGACTGGCAAGAGGTTAGAAGACAGAGCGTTTTTGAGAATCTGTGTCACACTTTCCAATGTATTCATTTACAAACGGCAAATAAAGGTCAATCGTTTTTTTTCCTCTCACAATAACAGTGTCTGGTAAATAAAACAAGTGTACATATTGGTTTTTAAAAGTGTGTGTGGGGGGGGGGAAGCCCGACCTCGGAGTTGTAGAATGCTGCTGATGTACTCCTCCAGTTTGCCTCGTAGCTCGGGGTCGTTCTCAAAGTCATAGAAATGATGTTCCACCCACTGACGAAACACATTCAGAACCCTGAGAGACAGAGACAGAGAGAGGAGAAAGAGAGAGACAGAGAGAGGAGAGAGTAATATTATAGAGAGAGAGACAGAGGAGAGAGAGAGAGACAGAGAAGGGGGAGGAGAGCACAAGAGAGAGAGGAGACAGAGAGAGGAGAGAGTAATATTATAGAGAGAAGGGGGAGGAGAGCACAAGAGAGAGGAGACAGAGACAGAGAGAGAGAGAGAGAGAGAGTAATATTATATAGAGAGAGAGAGACAGAGAGAGGAGAGAGTAATATTATAGAGAGAAGGGGGAGGAGAGCGCAAGAGAGAGGAGACAGAGAGAGAGAGACAAAGAGAGACAGAGCGAGACAAAGAGAGAGAGAGAGACAGAGAGAGGAGACAAAGAGAGAGAGAGAGACAAAGAGAGCCAGAGAGAGAGACAGAGAGAGACAAAGAGAGCCAGAGCGAGAGAGAGACAAAGAGAGCCAGAGCCAGAGAGAGAGACAAAGAGAGCCAGAGAGAGAGAGAGACAAATAGATACAGAGAGAGAGAGAGACAGAGAATTTAAGAAGAGGGTAAAATACCACAGACATGGTGAAGGTGGAATTACTCTACTAATTACTCTACTAGAAACCTGCCCAACCCAGGTGGGATGGAATCTGATTGGAGAGTGGTATGGTGGGATGGAATCTGATTGGAGAGTGGTATGGTGGGATGGAATCTGATTGGAGAGTGGTATGGTGGGATGGAGAGTGGTATGGTGGGATGGAGAGTGGTATGGTGGGATGGAGAGTGGTATGGTGGGATGGAATCTGATTGGAGAGTGGTATGGTGGGATGGAGAGTGGTATGGTGGGATGGAATCTGATTGGAGAGTGGTATGGTGGGATGGAATCTGATTGGAGAGTGGTATGGTGGGATGGAATCTGATTGGCGAGTGGTATGGTGGGATGGAATCTGGTGGGATGGAGAGTGGTATGGTGGGATGGAATCTGATTGGCGAGTGGTATGGTGGGATGGAATCTGATTGGAGAGTGTTATGGTGGGATGGAATCTGATTGGAGAGTGGTATGGTGGGATGGAATCTGATTGGAGAGTGGTATGGTGGGATGGAATCTGATTGGAGAGTGGTATGGTGGGATGGAATCTGATTGGAGAGTGGAATGGTGGGATGGAATCTGATTGGAGAGTGGAATGGTGGGATGGAATCTGATTGGAGAGTGGAATGGTGGGATGGAATCTGATTGGAGAGTGGAATGGTGGGATGGAATCTGATTGGAGAGTGGTATGGTGGGATGCAGGCTCATTGGACAATGGAATAGTGATCAAACCTGAGTTGGACGGGTTGGACGTACTCCCTGCGGAACCTCTGTAGCTCTGCAGCCATTGGCTGATCCCCATTCCATAGAGCCTGTTTGTCTGCCTCTGTGGGCTCTGGCTCAGGGATCTCAATCCTGGGAAAGATCAAATATTATTATTGCCAAACCAACAGTTGTACTCCCTGACGAAGGCCATGCTGCTGAAACCCATTAAGAGTTGTAAAATATGTGTCCCAGTACCATACACTCAATATTAATTTAAGGATCAGACCATCCCCCCCCCCCCCCCCCCAATGTTTTGCCTAAAATGACTTACCTGAATCTAACTGCCTGTAGCTCAGGACCTGAAGCAAGGATATGCATAATTCTTGGTACCATTTGAAAGGAAACACTTTGAAGTTTGTGGAAATGTGTAATGAATGTAGGAGAATATAACACTTTAGATCTGATTAAAGATAAAACAAAGAAAAAAAAAACTGATTTTTTTTTGTATTGTTTTTGACCCATCATCTTTGAAATGCAAGAGAAAGACCACAATGTATTATTCCAGCCAAGGTGCAATTTAGATTTTGGCCACTAGATGGCATTGCATTTATGTAAAAAAAAAAATATGTCAAGACTGCCCAAATGTGCCTAATTTGTTTATTAATAACTTTTCAAGTTCAAAACTGTGCACTCTCCTCAAACAATAGCATGGTATTATTTGACTAATAGCTACTGTAAATTGGACAGTGCAGTTAGATTAACAAGAATTTAAGCTTTCTGCCAATATCAGAGATGTCTATGTCCTGGGCAAGGTTCTTGTTACTTACAACCTCATGCTAATCGCATTAGCCTACGTTAGCTAAACCATCCCGTGGGGGACCCACCGATAGCATAGCAGGTTTAAAATAAGCCTGACAACCTATCACAGCAGGTTTAAAATAAGCCTGACATTAACCTATCACAGCAGGTTTAAAATAAGCCTGACATTAACCTATCACAGCAGGTTTAAAATAAGCCTGACATTAACCTAACACAGCAGGTTTAAAATAAGCCTGACATTAACCTATCACAGCAGGTTTAAAATAAGCCTGACATTAACCTAACACAGCAGGTTTAAAATAAGCCTGACATTAACCTAACACAGCAGGTTTAAAATAAGCCTGACATTAACCTAACACAGCAGGTTTAAAATAAGCCTGACATTAACCTATCACAGCAGGTTTAAAATAACCCTTCTTTCTCTTCTGCATTTTTCAACCAATCCAGTCAATGTGGAGGAGGAGTTAAAGACATGCTCCGGTACATTGGCGACTATTGAGTATTTTTAACCTCCCGCTTTGGGCTGGATGTGTCAATGTGTGTAGTTCATACATGCATAATCTATGAGAAGAAAATCCCAGTTTGAAAGCAGTTTTCTGGAAAATGTGCGGTGACATTTACCCCCCACTTGGGCCCGCCCCCCCCGGAACAATTAGAGTTATAGCCAATGAGCTTCAGCCCCTGGCCATTTGAGTGACAGCTAGCGACACACACACACACACACAGTAGAGCGAGAGAAAGAGCAAAAAAAAAAATCTAAATAAAACTTGGTGCCCATATCAGCACATTTGGGACATAAAAAAGTACAGCCGAATCTCTTTAAGATGGAGTGTCGCCTCGCGTCACAGACTCTTTCCATTTCCCCTGAAAACCGGACGGATCCGGTTGTTTTCCGACCCCGCTGAGAGTGACAACACGAAACAACTGCATCTTAAAAAGGTCTAGTGAGAAGTCCCGGAAGCAGACGTGCATATTGGGTTCACCATAAAGAGATACACAGTGTATTCAGACCACTCAACTTTATACACATTTTGTTACGTTACAGCCTCATTCTCAAATGGGTTAAATTGTTGTTTCGCCCCCCCCCCCATCAATCTACACACAATACCCCATAATGACAAAGCAAAAACAGGTTTTTAGAAATCGATGCAAATGTATAAAAATAAAAAAAATGAAATATCACATTTACATAAGTATTCAGACCCTTTACTCAGTATTTTGTTGAAGCACCTTTGGCAGTGATTACAGCCTTGAGTCTTCTTGGGTATGATGCTACAAGCTTGGCACACCTGTATTTGGGGAGTTTCTCCCATTCTTCTCTGCAGATCCTCTCAAGCTTTTCATCAAGGATCTCTGTGCTTTGCTCCATTCATCTTTCCCTTGATCCTGACTAGTCTCCCAGTCCCTGCCTCTGAAAAACATCCTCACAGCATGATGCTGCCATTACTATGCTTCACTGTAGGGATGGTGAAAGGTTTCCTCCAGACGTGATGCTGCCACCACCATGCTTCACCGTAGGGATGGTGACAGGTTTCCTCCAGACGTGATGCTGCCACCACCATGCTTCACCGTAGGGATGGTGACAGGTTTCCTCCAGACGTGATGCTGCCACCACCATGCTTCACCGTAGGGATGGTGACAGGTTTCCTCCAGACGTGATGCTGCCACCACCATGCTTCACTGTAGGGATGGTGACAGGTTTCCTCCAGACGTGACGCATTCAGGCCAAAGAGTTCAATCTTGGTTTCATCAGACCAGAGAATCTTGTTTCAGGTGACTATTGGCAAACTCCAAGCGAGCTGTCATGTGCCTTTTACTGAGGAGTGGCTTCTGTCTGGTCACTCTACCATAAAGGCCTGATTGGTGGAGTGCTGCAGAGATGGTTGTCCTTCTGGAAGGTTCTCCAATCTCCACAGAGGAACTCTGGAGCTCTTTCAGAGTGACCATCGGAATTCTTGGTCACCTCCCTGACCAAGGCCCTTCCCCCGATTGCTCAATTTGGTCAGGCGGCCAGTTCTAGGAAGAGTCATGGTGGTTTCAAACTTCTTCCATTTAAGAATGATGAAGGCCACTGTGTTCTTGGGTAACTTCAATGCCGCATAATGTTTTTGGTACCCTTCCCCAGATCTGTGACTCGACACAATCCTGTCTCGGAGCTCTATGGACGATTCCTTCGACCTCATAGCTTAGTTTTTGTTCTGAAGTGCACTGTCAACCGTGGACCTTAAATCGACAGGTGTGTGCCTTTCCAAATCATGTCCAATCAATTTAGTTTACCACAGGTGGAGTCCAATCAAGTTGTAGAAACATCTCAAGGATGATCAATAGAAACAAGATGCACCTGAGCTCAATTTCGAGTCTCATAGCAAAGGGTCTGAATACTTATGTAAATAAGGCAATTCTGTTTTTTAAAATATTTTTTTTTAAATGATAAAAAGTGTCTACAAACCTGTTTTTGCTTTGTCACTATGGGCTATTGTGATGTCATTATGGGGTATTGTGATGTCATTATGAGCTATTGTGATGTCATTATGAGCTATTGTGATGCAATTATGGGCTATTGTGATGTCATTATGGGCTGTTGTGTGTAGATGGAGGAGGAACAAAATCCATGTAATCCATTTTAGAATAAGGCTGTAACGTAACAAAATGTGTAAACAGTCAAGAGGTCTGAATACACTGTGTATATACTGTTGTAATTCTGTGGTACCAACAGGCCAACTATAGCCCACCCAATCTACCTAACTCATTCCCATATGGTTTTTATTTACTTTGCTGCTCTTTTGCACACCAGTATCACTACTTACACACCAGTATCTGCTCATCATCATCTGCTCATCTATCACTTCAGTGTTAATCTGCTAAATTGTAATTACTTCACTACTATGACCTATTTATTGCCTCACCTCCTCACGCCATTTGCACACACTGTATATAGACTTTTTTTCTATTGTATTATTGACTGTACATTTGTTTATGTGTAACTCTGTGTTGTTGTATGTGTTGCACTGCTTTGCTTTATCTTGACCAGGTCGCAGTTGTAAATGAGAACGTGTTCTCAACTGGCCTACCTGGTTAAATAAAGGTTAAATAAAAAATATAAAAAATAAAAACTAATTCTGTCGTACCATACCTGTCTATCAACAGCCTCAGGAGCTCCTGGGGCTTGCAGAATGACCGGTAGGTGGTCAGAAAGGTGCGTACAAAGTTGGGATCAGCGTACATGTGGTATGTAAGCCTCTCTATAAGCTTGACCACCGTCCCAGCCTTAATAATAGGTATCCCCGTCTTGCTCTGGACACTGTCCTCAAACACGATGTTCTCCTCGGAGTCGTGCACAGTGAAACGGTAAAGCTCGGGGGAGGGCAGGCGGAGGGGCTGGGCCTGCTCCTCGTGCTGTAGGACAGTGTCTAGCATACGGTCCAGCGTGGAGCGGTACTGCAGGGTGACCAGCGCCGCCATCCACGCCCCCTTGTCCTCCGCCGAGCGGGCGCAGAACACCACACAGTTCTCGTCTTTACCGACGAGTTCGAAGGCGTGTTTTAACTCCGCCGAGTCCTCGCGGTCCACGATGCGGACTTTCCGCAGGACGAACTTCTCCTTGAGACGGAACTCGGCCCCGCTTCCGGAACCGGGGAGTCGGGAGCTCTGATTGGCCTTGCAGCTGATCATGAGGCCGTCGAACAGGAAGTTGTGTCGCTCGTGTTTGGCGCCGGCGCGGAGGAGAGCCCCCTCCAGGATGAACTCGGAACAGCACTGGCCGATGTCCTTCCCCTCCCAGCCGTCGATGCTCTTCTGGATCTCGTTCATCCTCTTGATGGCCAGCTGCTTGCTGCGCACCTGACGGCTGTACAGACGGTACATGGGTTCACTGGAGCGAGACAGACACAGAGAGAGAGACAGAGAGAGAAAGGGTGGTGAGAAAAGTGAGGAATCAATCTCGTCTCTCAAGACCAGGGATGGAAAACTGGTGGCCACTGTTCTTTCAGAGGTGTGCGTGGCCAAAGATCTCTGTTTCCATGTAATCTGACCATAGCACCACCTGGAGTTCGCTAAACAGCATTGGTACTTGGACCGGAAACCGGTGCCATTTCGACACAGAAATATTATCCTTTGGCCACGCACACCAGCGATGGTTTGGGCCTCTGAAAGAACAATGACTACAGTATGTAGAATATCCCTCATCCCTACTGTAAAATACGGTGGTGGATCTTTGATGTTATGGGGCTATTTTCCGACCACTGGTCCTGGGACCCTTGTTCAGGTCAACGGTATCATGAACTTTACCCAGTTCCAGGACATTCTAACCCCCCCAAAAAAACACTTGGCCACAAGTGGATCTTCCGGCAAGACAATAACCCCAAGCACACATCAAAATCCTCAAAGAAATTGTTAATTTGCCATTAAAAAAAAAAAAGTCTCCAGACTTGAACCCCATTGGAAACCTGTGGTTTTAATTGTAGAGGGAAGGATATCAATAATCTGGAAAGATTCTGTAGCGGAACGGTCTAAGATGTCTCTAAATGTGTTCTCCAATCTCATAAAACATTTTAGAAAAAGACTCAGGGCAGCGTGCTGGAGTATCGAAAACAGGGCAGCGTGCTGGAGTATCGAAAACAGGGCAGCGTGCTGGAGTATTGAAAACAGGGCAGCGTGCTGGAGTATCGAAAACAGGGCAGCGTGCTGGAGTATTGAAAACAGGGCAGCGTGCTGGAGTATCGAAAACAGGGCAGCGTGCTGGAGTATCGAAAACAGGGCAGCGTGCTGGAGTATCGAAAACAGGGCAGCGTGCTGGAGTATCGAAAACAGGGCAGCGTGCTGGAGTATCGAAAACAGGGCAGCGTGCTGGAGTATCGAAAACAGGGCAGCGTGCTGGAGTATCGAAAACAGGGCAGCGTGCTGGAGTATCGAAAACAGGGCAGCGTGCTGGAGTATTGAAAACAGGGCAAAACAGGGCAGCGTGCTGGAGTATTGAAAACAGGGCAGCGTGCTGGAGTATCGAAAACAGGGCAGCGTGCTGGAGTATCGAAAACAGGGCAGCGTGCTGGAGTATCGAAAACAGGGCAGCGTGCTGGAGAAACAGGGCAGCTGTATCAAAACAGGGCAGCGTGCTGGAGTATCGAAAACAGGGCAGCGTGCTGGAGTATCGAAAACAGGGCAGCGTGCTGGAGTATCGAAAACAGGGCAGCGTGCTGGAGTATCGAAAACAGGGCAGCGTGCTGGAGTATCGAAAACAGGGCAGCGTGCTGGAGTATCGAAAACAGGGCAGCGTGCTGGAGTATTGAAAACAGGGCAGCGTGCTGGAGTATTGAAAACAGGGCAGCGTGCTGGAGTATTGAAAACAGGGCAGCGTGCTGGAGTATTGAAAACAGGGCAGCGTGCTGGAGTATTGAAAACAGGGCAGCGTGCTGGAGTATTGAAAACAGGGCAGCGTGCTGGAGTATTGAAAACAGGGCAGCATGCAGGAGTATTGAAAACAGGGCAGCATGCAGGAGTATTGAAAACAGGGCAGCATGCTGGAGTATTGAAAACAGGGTAGCATGCTGGAGTATTGAAAACAGGGTAGCATGCTGGAGTATTGAAAACAGGGCAGCATGCTGGAGTATTGAAAACAGGGTAGAATGCTGGAGTATTGAAAACAGGGGAATCCAATCATTTGACACCTCTCTTTTTAAAATGACTTGTTAAATGTATTTATCTGAGCAATTGTATTCGTATAAAATGTGAAATTGTTTTTCAATTTTTGTTTTTCCCCTCAGTATTTGTAAAATACATGTTTATATAGTATTATTTGCTCATCAAGGGATCCAATAATTCAGAACCGCTACTGTACGTGTATCAGCAGAGTGTTGTCCTGTGAAGACGTATGGTTCATACCCAGGCTTGCGTCGGGGCAGGTGTTTGGTGTAGATGCGTTCCACGCTACACTGGAGGTTGAGCAGAGCGGTGACGGCCTGCTTCAGACCCTCTCGGTCATCCTGCTCCTCACTGTGCTCCTGCAGCTGCTGCTCGCAGTAGAGACAAGGTGGACAGCGTTAGGGCCTTCAGGTTCATGTTTTAACACAGATGTAATGCATGTTATTTCCCCATGCAGGGAGGGTAATAAAGTCATTATCTTAGAAGAGTGTATGTGGATGAATGAAAAGGACAGTTGTCCCCCATAAAGTATGGATAGAAACTAGTGATGTTCCCTGGTGCTGTCTGCACTACTCCTGATAGAGATCACCTGGTGCTGTCTGCACTACTCCTGGTAGAGCCCACCTGGTGCTGTCTGCACTACTCCTGGTAGAGCCCACCTGGTGCTGTCTGCACTACTCCTGGTAGAGATGGTAGAGCCCACCTGGTGCTGTCTGCACTACTCCTGGTAGAGCCCACCTGGTGCTGTCTGCACTACTCCTGGTAGAGCCCAACTGGTGCTGTCTGCACTACTCCTGGTAGAACCGGTAGAGCCCACCTGGTGCTGTCTGCACTACTCCTGGTAGAACCGGTAGAGCCCACCTGGTGCTGTCTGCACTACTCCTGTTAGAGATCACCTGGTGCTGTCTGCACTACTCCTGGTAGAGCCCACCTGGTGCTGTCTGCACTACTCCTGATAGAGATCACCTGGTGCTGTCTGCACTACTCCTGGTAGAGCCCACCTGGTGCTGTCTGCACTACTCCTGGTAGAGCCCACCTGGTGCTGTCTGCACTACTCCTGGAACACATCTATAGAACTGTGGGGAGGGGCATGACTGGAGTGGGGAGGGGCATGACTGGAGCGGGGAGGGGCATGACTGGAGCGGGAGGGGCATGACTGGAGCGGGAGGGGCATGACTGGGGCGGGAGGGGCATGACTGGAGCGGGAGGGACATGACTGGAGCGGGAGGGACATGACTGGAGCGGGAGGGACATGACTGGAGCGGGAGGGACATGACTGGAGCGGGAGGGACATGACTGGAGCGGGAGGGACATGACTGGAGCGGGAGGGACATGACTGGAGCGGGAGGGACATGACTGGAGCGGGAGGGGCATGACTGGAGCGGGAGGGGCATGACTGGAGCGGGAGGGGCATGTCTGGAGCGGGAGGGGCATGTCTGGAGCGGGAGGGGCATGTCTGGAGCGGGAGGGGCATGTCTGGAGCGGGAGGGGCATGTCTGGAGCGGGAGGGGCATGTCTGGAGCGGGAGGGGCATGTCTGGAGCGGGAGGGGCATGTCTGGAGCGGGAGGGGCATGTCTGGAGCGGGAGGGGCATGTCTGGAGCGGGAGGGGCATGTCTGGAGCGGGAGGGGCATATCTGGAGCGGGAGGGGCATGTCTGGAGTGGGAGGGGCATGTCTTACACACAAGGGTTGGAAAGGCCTGAAGGCTGAAAGTGAGGCAGGAGAGAAACAGGACAGAGATACAGGTGTGGTAGGACAGGGGTTCATCCTTAGGAAAATCTGTAAGACCTAGTCTCTACTGGATCAGACAGAACGTGTGTGTGTGTGTGTGTATATAAACACTCACCTGCAGTAGTTCAAAGTAGTGCAAACAGTGGTATACAGGAACCATCATGAGCTGCGGCAGGACGTACTGAACTGCCTCCTTGAAACCTTCAGCTATGGACTGTAGAGACAGACACCATTACATACTACTGTAGAGACAAACACAACATACTACTGTAGAGACAGACACCATTACATACTACTGTAGAGACAAACACAACATACTACTGTAGAGACAGACACCATTACATACTACTGTAGAGACAAACACAACATACTACTGTAGAGACAGACACCATTACATACTACTGTAGAGACAAACACAACATACTACTGTAGAGACAGACACCATTACATACTACTGTAGAGACAAACACAACATACTACTGTAGAGACAGACACCATTACATACTACTGTAGAGACAAAAACAACATACTACTGTAGAGACAGACACCATTACATACTACTGTAGAGACAGACACCATTACATACTACTGTAGAGACAAACACAACATATTACTGTAGAGACAGACACCGACATTACATACTACTGTAGAGACAGACACCGACATTACATATTACTGTAGAGACAGACACCGACATTACATATTACTGTAGAGACAGACACCGACATTACATACTACTGTAGAGACAGACACCAGCATTACATATTACTGTAGAGACAGACACCGACATTACATACTACTGTAGAGACAGACACCAGCATTACATACTACTGTAGAGACAGACACCATTACATACTAGTGTAGAGAAAGACACCAGCATTACATAGTACTGTAGAGACAGACACCAACATTACATACTACTGTAGAGACAGACACCAACATTACATACTACTGAAGAGACAGACACCAGCATTACATACTACTGTAGAGACAGACACCAACATTACAATACTACTGTAGAGACAGACACCATTACATACTACTGTAGAGACAAACACAACATATTACTGTAGAGACAGACACCATTATTACATATTACTGTAGAGACAGACACCAATATTACATATTACTGTAGAGACAGACACCAACATTACATACTACTGTAGAGACAGACACCAACATTACATACTACTGTAGAGACAGACACCAGCATTACATACTACTGTAGAGACAGACACCAGCATTACATACTACTGTAGAGACAGACACCAACATTACAATACTACTGTAGAGACAGACACCATTACATACTACTGTAGAGACAGACACCAACATTACACACTACTGTAGAGACAGACACCAACATTACATACTACTGTAGAGACAGACACCAGCATTACATACTACTGTAGAAACAGACACCATTACATACTACTGTAGAGACAGACACCATTACATGCTACTGTAGAGACAGACACCGACATTACATATTACTGTAGAGACAGACACCGACATTACATATTACTGTAGAAACAGACACCAACATTACATACTACTGTAGAGACAGACACCAGCATTACATACTACTGTAGAGACAGACACCAACATTACATATTACTGTAGAAACAGACACCAGCATTACAATACTACTGTAGAGACAGACACCAGCATTACATATTACTGTAGAGACAGACACCAGCATAATACTGTAGAGACAGACACCAACATTACATACTACTGTAGAGACAGACACCAACATTACAATACTACTGTAGAGACAGACACCAACATTACAATACTACTGTAGAGACAGACACCAGCATTACATATTACTGTAGAGACAGACACCAACATTACATATTACTGTAGAGACAGACACCAGCATTACATACTACTGTAGAAACAGACACCAACATTACATACTACTGTAGAGACAGACACCATTACATACTACTGTAGAGACAGACACCAGCATTACCATACTACTGTAGAGACAGACACCAGCATTACCATTACTACTGAGAAAAAGACAGACACCAGCATTATATATGGATGGATGATGGATACCAGAGAGAAAAAGACTATGGAGGGTCTAGTACCTAACATAATATATATGGATGGATGTATGGATAGAGAGAGGTGGGAAGACAGAGATAGGAGAGAAATGTGAAGGGACTGGCCAGAGACAGAAGAGATGACTGGCAGAACTGGAAGGGATGACAGAGTAACCTGATGAAGGGATGACTGTAGCCTGGGTAGAGTAACCTGATGAAGGGATGACTGTGGTGGACTGGGCATGACTGACTGGTGGACTGGACTGGGCAGAGTAACCTGATGAAGGGATGACTGTGGACTGGGCAGAGTAACCTGATGAAGGATGACTGTGGTGGACTGGGCAGAGTAACCTGATGAAGGGATGACTGGTGGACTGGGCAGAGTAACCTGATGAAGAGGATGACTGGGCAGAGTGATGAAGAGATGACTGGTGGACTGGACAGATGGATGACTGGTGGACTGAGAGTAACCGATGAAGGGATGACTGTGGTGGACTGGGCAGAGTAACCTGATGAAGGGATGACTGTGTGGACTGGGCAGAGTAACCTGATGAAGGGATGACTGGTGGACTGGGCAGAGTAACCTGATGAAGGGATGACTGTGGTGGACTGGGCAGAGTAACCTGATGAAGGGATGACTGGTGGACTGGGCAGATTAACCTGATGAAGGGATGACTGTGGTGGACTGGGCAGAGTAACCTGATGAAGGGATGACTGGTGGACTGGGCAGAGTAACCTGATGAAGGGATGACTGTGGTGGACTGGGCAGAGTAACCCGATGAAGAGATGACTGTGGTGGACTGGGCAGAGTAACCTGATGAAGGGACTGGTGGACTGGAGTAACCTGATGAAGGGATGACTGTGGTGGACTGGGCAGAGTAACCTGATGAAGGGATGACTGGGTAGACTGGGCAGAGTAACCCTGATGAAGGATGACTGGTGGACTGGGCAGAGTAACCTGATGAAGGATGACTGTGGTGGACTGGGCAGAGTAACCTGATGAAGGGATGACTGGTGGACTGGGCAGAGTAACCTGATGAAGGGATGACTGGTGGACTGGGCAGAGTAACCTGATGAAGGATGACTGGTGGACTGGGCAGAGTAACCTGATGAAGGGATGACTGTGGTGGACTGGGCAGAGTAACCTGATGAAGGGATGA